>NW_019945015.1:61642-78004 GCF_002910315.2 Salvelinus sp. IW2-2015
CTTCATTGTTGTCTACATTGTTGTAAACATTGTTGTCTACATTTTTGTCTACATTGTTGACTAAATTGTTGTCTACATGGTTGTCTACATGTGTAAACATTGTTGTCTACATTGTTGTCTACATTGTTGTATATATTGTTGTCTACATTGTTGTAAACATTGTTGTCTACATTGTTGTTATATTGTTGTAAACATTGTTGTCTACATTGTTGTCTACATTGTTGTAAACATTGTTGTCTACATTGTTTGTTAACATTGTTGTCTACATTGTTGTTACTTGTTGTATATATTGTTGTCTACATTGTTGTAAACATTGTTGTCTACATTGTTGTCTACATTGTTGTCTACATTGTTGTCTACATTGTTGTAAACATTGTTGTAAACATTGTTGTCTACTTGTTGTCTACATTGTTACTACATTGTTGTATACATTGTTGGAAACATTGTTGGAAACATTGTTGCTTTGGCAATATTGATGCAACGGTTTTCATGCCAATAAAGCAGCTTGAGTTTGAGAGAGAGAGAAAGACAGAGAGAAAGGCAGAGAGAGCCAGAGAAAGGCAGAGAGAGAGAAATGAGAAAGAGAGACAGAAAGAGAGAGAGATGCAGAAAGACAGAGAGGCAGGCTTGGCACCGGTCGATAGCACAGAGAGATTTACTGCCATATGTTCGCTGAACTTTTATGATTCAATTGGGATTGGTAGACTTTAAAGCCCTTGTCTCACGACAACAAGACAGAAGCATCCAGTCCAGTACAGTCTGTATAACCACAGCACTGACGCACTCAGGCTTCTCAAGAGCCACATTCTGGGTCTACCTCTTTCTCCTCCATACAGTATGTCACTGAAAACTAATCAGTGTCTACTCTGCTGGCACTGGGCCTGCTGAGGGTTCATATACTGGCATATACTAGCCTAACCCTAACCCTAACCCTAACCCTAACCCTGCAGTACCGAAATCTGGGCCATATGATATTTCAAAAGACAGAGATTCTCTAGCTGGTGGGGTAGTTGGGCAAATGCTCTACTAGCCTGGTCTGAACACTACTGGTCTGGTCTGAACACTACTAGCCTGGTCAGAACATTACTAGTCTGGTCTGAAGACTACTAGCCTGGTCTGAACACTACTAGCCTGGTCTGAACACAACTAGTCTAGTCTGAACACAACTAGTCTAGTCTGAACACAACTAGTCTGGTCTGAACACAACTAGTCTGGTCTGAAGACTACTAGCCTGGTCTGAACACTACTAGTCTGGTCTGAACAGTCTAAGTCTCTGGTCTGACAGTACTAGCCTCAGGCTACGGCTACATTCATTTCCATCCCTGCTCAATACACAACAACATGTATACTACTCAGACACACTCAGTCACCCAATAATGCACTCAAACGAATATTAACATCCTCCAGATCAAACTGATATCTAACATCTCCAGATCAAACGAATATTAACATCCTCCAGATCAAACATATATCTAACATCCTCAGATCAAATTATATCTAACATCCTCCAGATCAAACTGATATTATAACATCCTCCAGATCAAACTGATATCTAACATCCTCAAGATCAAAACTGATATCTAATATGATATAAATCCTCAGATCAAACTGATATCCTCCAGATACTGATATCTAACATCCTCCAGATCAAACTGATATCTAACATCCTCCAGATCAAACTGATATCTCCAGATCAAACTGATATCTCCAGAACTGATATCTCCAGATCAAACTGATATTAACATCCTCCAGATCAAACTGATATCTAACATCCTCCAGATCAACTGATATCTAACACTCCAGATAACTAAGTATCTAACATCCTCCAGATCAAATGGATATCTAAATCCTCAGATCAAACTGATATCTAACATCCTCCAGATCAACTGATATCTAAATCCTCCAGATCAAACTGATATCTAACATCTCCAGATCAAACTGATATCTACATCCTCCAGATCAAACTGATATATAACTCTCCAGATCAAACTACATTCCAGATCAACTGATATCTAACATTCCTCCAGATCAAACTAACATCCTCAATCAAATCTGATAATAACATTCGTCAAACTAATATCTAACATCTCCAGATCAAACTGATATCTACATCCTCAGATCAAACTGATATCTAACATCCTCCAGATCAAACTGATATGATAAACATCTCCAGATCAAATATATCTAACATCCTCCAGATCAAACTGATATCTAACATCCTCCAGATCAAACTAATATCTAACATCCTCCAGATCAAACTAACATCCTCCAGATCAAACTAACATCCTCCAGATCAAACTGATATCTAACATCCTCCAGATCAAACTAATATCTAACATCCTCCAGATAAAACTAACATCCTCCAGATCAAACTGATATTAACATCCTCGATCAGAGCCTCAGCCTGGCATGCTGGCTGATGGGGCAGTGAGTTTATCTAAGCGTGCTGAGAGGATTGCCTCAGAGTGCACAGCAACTTTGTCTCATTGGCTGTGTGTGTGTAACATGACTCATTGGCTGTGTGTGTGTTTGTGAGGCTTGTGTGTGTGTGTAACATGGCTCATTAACTCATTGAGATAATAACAGCCTTGGCCTGTGTGGCAGGTGATACTCCATCCGGAACACTGGGCTGGGCCCTGCAGGGAGCTGGGGTGAGAGGGAGTCAGTCTGCTAGGCAGCACAGGGCACATGGAGAACCACGCTCCAAGATCCTCTACCCCACTGTGAGTGTATGATGGATGAGTTTGGCAGGAGTGCTTCTTGGCTGCTTCCTGTGTGTGTGTGTGTGTGTGTGTACACCCTCTAGGCAGCCTCCTGTGTGTGTGTGTGTGTGTGTGTGTGTGTGTGTGTGGTGTGTGTGTTGTGTGTGGTGTGTGTGTGTGTGTGTGTGTGGTGTGTGTGTGTGTGGTGTGTGTGGTGTGTGTGTGTGTGTGTTGTGTGGTGTGTGTGTGTGTGTGTGTGTGTGTGTGTGAGTACCTTCTTGGCTAGCTGCAGTGTGTCCTGCTTGCCGTTTTCGGCCTTAGCTCTGATTCGCTGAGAAAGCCGGGTCACCTGCTCAAACACCAAGTCCTTCTCCAGGAGCAGCTCTTCCCTCTCCGCCAAGCCAACCTCCAACTGAACACACACACACACCCATTAACCCACATTAACATGAGACAGCTTCAACCTCAATCAATTATAACGAAGGGATATGATTAATTGGTGGCAATCTTGATTGATGACTTCACCTTCCCTCAAGAAAGAAAAGTGGCATAGTTTGTGTTCTTAGTCTCCTTCAGATACACTGACTGTTTAGACTCAGACCTACCCACTGTTCTGAAATCTGCCTGCATGACTGTAAAGCAGCTTCACTACTGTAGGCTTTACCTGTTCTATCTTCTGGATGAGTTCAACTGGAGATGGGTCGTTCCCCTCCAGCTCTCTGGCCCTGTTCTCCTGTCCTGGATCCTCCAAGGCCTTCTCTAGTTCCAACATACGCTCCTTACACTCTGACAGCTACAGGACAGGAGAGGGAAGAGAGGAGACAGAAGAGAGGAGAAGAGAGAAGAGATGAGAGGAGAGAAGAGAGGAGAAGAGAGGAGAGAAGAGATGAGGAGAGAAGAGAGGAGAGAAGAAGAGAGGAGAGAAGAGATGAGAGGAGAAGAGAGGAGAGAAGAAGAGAGGAGAGGAGAAGAGAGGAGAAGAGATGAGAGGAGAGAAGAGAGGAGAAGAGAGGAGAAGAGAGAAGAGAGGAGATGAGATAAGTCGACTTTTATTATCCATGAGGATATTCAGAGACCAGTGGAGGCCGCTGAGGGGAGGACGGCTCATAATAATGTCTGGAACGGAGCTAATGGAATGGCATCGAACACTTGGAAACCATGGAAACCATGTGTTTGATGTATTTGACACCATTCCACTGATTCCGGTCCAGTCATTACCACGAGCCTGTCCTCCCCAATTAAGGTGCCACCAACCTCCTGTGTCAGAGACCAACTCGACCTCACAATCATCTAAATAGTGTTGGGGTGATGTGTCAGACAACACCATGATAGAAGTCYATATGGTTTGTTTCAGCATGACGAGCAGCTTAACAGATACACTAGGCTTCCTMTCCTGGTAACCATTATATCCTCAATTAGCATTCATAGGGTTTGTTTCTGCATGATTTGCAGGTTAATGTGAGTTGCAGGTTAATAATGTGTAGGTTTCCTATCCTGGTAACCATTATATCATTTCTCATTATTCACAGAATTACTGTAATTCAGCTGTTGACCCCAGAATGGAGATTTGGGATGTGCAGATCTTTCACACAGCCATGGTTTCTACACATGTCCGTGCATGGAGCTCCACGCCACGCCACGCCACGCCACGTCACGCCACGCCAAGTCAGGTAATGAATGAAACCGCGTCGAGGAGACATATCCACACCCTCTCCTTTTGCGTGTTGGGATGCCCATTCTTTTCCAGTTAGAAGCTTTCTAATTGAAGCAGAGCTTGATTGGGAGGAGAAGAGGTCAACAGACAGGGAAGAGAAAGAGCTCACTTCCTCTCTTCTTCTGCCTTTAATGAAGGAGAGATGATCTCTAGCAAGGTCTGTGACAGGACGAGCGTAGGCTGCATGACTCCCTGTTAACACATAACCTCACATGATCAACCTACAATGGGAGTCAGTGGAAGTGAGCACGCTCAGAGACTCACATTCCTCTGTCTCCAGTGGTCTTCGTTTGTGATGATGTGTAACGTGTTCTAAGCAACATCCTCCATGTACTCTACCAACGGAATGAGATTTTGAAAATGGCCTCTGCTATTTCATATAATCAAACTCTGAATGGACTAACCAGACGACTGTACTGTAGCCTGAGACCACCCTCAGAGAAGAGAGACCGAGAGGAGAGAGAGAGAGACAAGAAAAAGAGGGAGAGTGCGTGAGGAACAAAGAGAATGTTGTCGAGTGAGAGATTGGGATCTGAGACTTACATTACATTTAGAGCAGATGATTTACTATGTGATTGAATCCTCTGCACACACCCTCACATCAGTCACATCAGTCAGAGAGGGAGACAGGCTGGCATTGCTGAGGCCCATTTCTGAGAGGAAACGTCACTGTCTCACTGCCTGACTGCTGACAGTGACTGACTGTCTGGGTTGCTAACTTGTCCTCAGTGCCTTGACTGACGTCTGGTTGGCTAACTGTCTCAGTGCTGACTGACTGTCTGGTTGGCTAACCGTCTCAGTGCTGACTGTCTGGTGTTAACTGTCTCAGTGCCTGACTGTTCCTGGTTGGCTACTGTCTCAGTGCCTGACTGTCTGGTGGCTAACTGTATCAGTGCCTGACTGTCTGGTTGCTAACTGTCTCAGTGGCCTGACTGACTGTCTGGTTGGCTAACGTCTCAGTGCCTGAACTGACTGTCTGGTTGCTAATGTCTCAAGTGCCTGACTGACTGTCTGGTTGCTAACCGTCTCAGTGCCTGATGTCTGGTTGGTTTAACTGGTCTCAGTGGCTGACTGTCTGGTTGGCTAACCGTCTCAGTGCCTGACTTCTGGGTTGGTTAACTGTCTCAGTGGCTGACTGTTGGTTGGCTAACTGTCTCAGTGCCTGACTGACTGTCCTGGTTGGTTACCACGTCTCAGTGCTGACTGTCTGGTTGGTTAACTGTCTCAGTGCCTGACTGACTGTCCCTGTTGGTTAACTGTCTCAGTGCCTGAGTCTGGTGGCTAACTGTCTCATGCCTGATTGACTGTCGTGGTTGGCTAACTGTCTCAAGTGCCTGACTGACTGTCTGTTTGGTTAACTGTTCTCAGTGCCTGAACTGACTGTCTGGTTGGCTAACTGTCTCAATGCTGACTGAACTGTATTGGTTGGTTAAACCGTCTCAATCCTGACTGACTGTCTGGTTGGCTAACCGTCCTCAATGCCTGACGACTGTTGGTTGGCTAACCGTCTCATGCCTGACTGAACTGTTTGGTTGGCTAACTGTCTAATCCTGACTGACTGTCTGGTTGCTAACCGTCTCAATCCTGACTGAATGTCTGTTGGCTAAGCGTCCTCATGCCTGACTGGACTGTCTGGTGGCTAACTGTCTCAGTGCCTGACTGACTGGTCTGGTTGGCTCACTGTTCACTTGCCTGACTGTCTGGTTGGCTTACCTGTCCTCAATGCCTGACTGACTGTCTGGTTTGGTTAACCGTCTCAGTGCTGACTGTCTGGTTGGCTAACTGTCTCAATGCCTCACTGACTGTCTGTTGTTAACCGTCTCGTGCCTGAACTGTCTGGTTGGCTAACCGTCTCACTCCTGACTGACGTCTGGTTGGCCACTGTCCTCACTGCCTGTCTGAACCCTGTCTCTGTACTGTAAAACCCCATGCTCCAGAGCCCTGATAACCCAGGGCAGCTCTGTACTGTAAAACCTTACCCCCTCAGAGCACTGATAAACCAGGCAGCTCTGTACTGTAAAACCCCACCCCCAACCCCCCCCACCCCCTCAGAGCACCTGATAAACCAGGGCAGCTCTGTACTGTAAAACCCCCACCCCACCCCCCCCCCAAACCAAAGAAGCATGATTAAACCAGCCGCCTCGTGGAAACTGTAAAACCCACCCCTCAGAGCACTGATAAATCCAAGCAGCTCTGACTGTAAAAACCCCACCCCCTCAGAGCACTGATAAACCAGGGCAGCTCTGTACTGTAAAACCCCCACCCCCTCAGGCACTGATAAACCAGAGCAGCTCTGTACTGTAAACCCCCCCCCCGAGCACTGATAACCAGGGCAGCTCTGTACTTGTAAAACCCCCACCCCCTCAGAGCACTGATAAACAGGGCAGCGCTGTACTGTAAAACCCCCACCCCTCAGAGCACTGATGAAACCAGGGCAGCTCTGTACTGTAAAACCCCCACCCCCTCGAGCCACTGATAAACCAGGGCAGCCTCTGTAGCTGTAAATCCCCACCCCCTCAGAGCAATGATAACCAGGGCAGGCCTTCTGTACTGTAAAACCCCCACCCCCTCAGAGCACTGATAAAACAGAGCATCGCTGTCTGTAAAACCCCCACCCCTCCAGAGCACTGATTAACCAGGGCAGCTCTGTCGACTGTAAAACCCCACCCCTCAGAGCATCTGATAAACAGGGCAGGCTGTTACTGTAAAACCCCCACCCCCTCAAGAGCACTGATAAACCAGGGCAGCTCTGTACTGTAAAACCCCACCCCCTCAGAGCACTGATAAACCCCCAGGGCAGCTCTGTACTGTAAAACCCCACTCCCCTCAAGAGCACTGATAAACCAAGGGCAGCGCTGTACTGTAAAAACCCCCACACCCTCAGAGCACTGATACTACCAGGGCAGCTCCTGTACTGTAAAACCCACCACTCCTTCAGAGCACTGATAACCAGGGCAGCTCTTGTACTGTAACCCCACCCCATCAGAGCACTGATAAACCAAGAAGCCATCTCTGTACTGTAAAACCCCCACCCCTAGAACGCACTGCAAACCAGGGACAGCTCTGTACTGGTAAAACCCCCACCCCTCAGAGCACTGGATAAACCAGGACAGCTCTGTACTGTAAAACCCCACCCCCTCAGAGCACTGATAAACAGGGCG
Source organism: Salvelinus sp. IW2-2015 (assembly GCF_002910315.2). Classification (NCBI taxonomy): domain Eukaryota; kingdom Metazoa; phylum Chordata; class Actinopteri; order Salmoniformes; family Salmonidae; genus Salvelinus; species Salvelinus sp. IW2-2015. The sequence continues at coordinate 69,220 of NW_019945015.1, forward strand.
CTCCTGTACTGTTAAAACCCCACACGCCCCTCAGAGCACTTGATAAACCAGGGCAGCTCTCTGTACTGTAAAACCCCCACCCCCTCAGAGCACTGATAAACAGGGCAGCTCCTGTACTGTAAAAACCCTCAGAGCACTGATAAACCAAGGCAATCTCTGTACTGTAAAAAAGTTGAATTGTTTATTTGGAAGCGATTAAAGGTGCTTTCTGGCTTGGTCAAAGGAAAGCTATCAGAGTGTATATTGAATTTCACACACAAACTTAAATATTTATACTGTGTGATCTTTAAGTGCATTCTAAACAGACACATTCCTCTCTGAAGTGTAAACAGCCGCTGAGAATAGAGACATCTGTTTCCACAGTAATACATTGTTGTTTAATGTGATCACATCATGGTGGATCGTGAGTGGATTGTGAATGCTGTTTACTTTTCCTCTGCAAATGACCACAATCTCCCCCTGAACTGTCTAACCACACAGTCCTAGTCATCCCATCTCCTGACTGTTTAAAACCCACAGTCTCCTACGTGCTTCAATATCTCCCTGCACTGTCTAAACCAAACACAGTCTTCCACTGAACTGTCTAAATACACCAGTCTCCCCCGACTGTCTAAACTACACACTTCCCCCTGTAAATCAAGTCGTTCTAATATGCAGTCATCAGTCTCCTGCTGTTAACACCGTCGTCCTGAGTCAAATCACAACGTCTCCCCTGACTGTCTAAAGCACACAGTCCCTTCCCCTGACTGTCTAAACACCCACAGTCTCCCCCTGACCTGTCTAAACCACACAGTCTCCCCGACTGGTCTTAAATCACACAGTCTCCCCGACCAACGTTCCCTGGACGTGTCTAAACACAACAGTCTCCCCCGACTGTCTAAAATCACACAGCCTACCCCCTGACGTCTAAATCATCACAGTCTCCGCCTGTACATCGATGTCTAAATCACACAGTCTCCCCTGACTGTCTAATCACACATCCCCCCTGACTGTCTTAAATCACACATCGTCTCCCCCTGACTGTCTAAACCACAGCGGGAGTTCTCCCCCTGGGACTGTCTAAACCACACAGTCTCACTGCTACACCCCTCTCCGACTGTCTAAAAACCAACACAGTCCTCCCCACTGGACTGATAACAAACACAGTCTCCCCTGATGTCTAACAAGTCTCCATGCAACAAGTTGTCCCCTGACTGTCTAAATCACACGTCCCCCGCTGTATGTCTAAATTCACAGTCATCTCCCTGACTGTCTAACCACACAGTCTCCCCGAGTGCAATACAGTCTCCCCTCATAAAACACCTCCCATCGACCAGTCTCCCCTGACTGTCTAAATCAACAGTCTCCCCGACTGTCTAAGAAACGTCTCCCCCTGACTGTCTAAACACACAGTCTCCCCCATGCACTGTCTAAATCACACCAGGTCTCCCTGACTGTCTAAATACAACAGTCTCCCCCTGACTGTCTAAATCACAACAGTCTCCCCTGACCGTCCTAAAACACCAGTTCCCCTGACTGTCTAATACACAGTTCCCTGCTGTCTAAATCACACAGTCTCTCCCCTGACTGTCTAATACACACAGTCTCCCCTGACTGTCTAAATCACACCAGTCTCCCCCTGACTGTCTAAATCACACAGTCCTCCCTGACTGTCTAAATCACACAGTTCTCCCTGACTGTCTAAATCACACCATCTCCCCGCTGACTGTCTAAAACACACAGTCTCCCCCGACTGTTCTAAAACCACAGTCTCCCCCTACTGTCTAAATCACAACAGTCTCCCCCTGACTGTCTAAATCACACATCTCTCCCCTGACTGTCTAAAACACAGTCTCCCCCTGACTGTCTAAACACAGTCTCCCGACTGTCTAAACATAGCAACAGCCGCTGAGACAAGGACAGAGTGGATGTAGATGATTGGCTTGACTTTTTGGATGGAAGTAACAGAAGGACAAAACTATGGTAGAATTTCCCACTGTCAGAAAGCAGCTGAGCGGTGATTGGAAGAGTTGAGGATCTGTCCCAAGTCCACCCATTCTCTCCAGTGGGCACTGAGAGCCTGTGAGACTTGGGGCCATAAGAAGCCATTGCCCCTTAGTTATTGGGCCAGGTTCCAGAATCCAGACAGAGACATGGGCCATCATGGACATCCATGCCTGTTGGTCATTATGGACGGATTCCAGTAAAGAGCAGTGGGCCAACGACACCCCAACTCAGGCCTCACCTTTGCTCCGGCCCGTCTCCAATGCTGGCCTGCTGGCTTGTAGACAGAGAGAAGAATGTCTCTATAAAAGTGCCAGGTTATGGAACGACAAAGGTCACCTATTCAGCCGAGGAACAACGAGGCATGGAATCCCTAGAACAGTTCTGAATTATTCACCCTTAGTAAAAAGCTAACTACAGTAACTAAGAGCAATGTGAGTCAGGAATAAAGCTCAATCCACCTGTCTGATGAGGCAACAGAGGCTGTCTCTCTCAGACTTAGCCTTTGTGACAATGTTTGGGTTATATGATCGGTTACATTGCACTGTAGCTAATGAGCCTCCTCTTAACCAGTGGTATCCAAAGTCAGGGTTGCAACCCCAGCATGGTGGAACTGCAGTGGGGTCGCCCCCCCCCCAAAACAAATATAATATATAAGAGTACAGATTATTGTTATACGTTTTTTGAAAATATAATTTATTGAGTAAAATATTTATTGGTTTCTTTCATTTGATAAGAAAATGCAATGAATGTTAGGTTATTTGTTGATATAAAATCTAAATGTACAGATTTTAAGTTAAGATTTGGCCTGGATGGAGTCGCGAGAAATTCTGACTGAAAAAATGGGATCCCGCTGAATTGTTTTAATAGCATTGCTCTAACCCTTTGAGCACTGAACATCACAGGAGGATGGTGAAGGGAGGACGGCTCATAATAATACCTGGAATGGAGAGAATGAAATGGTATTAAACACAAGGAAACCATGGAAACCATGTGTTTAATGGGTTTGACACCATTCCATTCAATCTGTTCAGCCCATCCTCTGATTTAGAGTGCCACCAGCCACCACTGCTGYGCTATTGAATCCATTAAAGATATGCTCCGGGAACTTTGGTGACTAGTAAATACTTTTTAAACCTCCCGCTTTGGGCCGGATGTGTCAATATGTAGTTCATACATGCATAATCTATGGGCAGATTACTSTCTTAAATTAGCCACGAAAGCAACTGTTTTCTGGAAGCTGTGCTGTGCCATTTACCCTACATTTCCCCCCCATGTGGGCCAGACCCTTAGCAAATCGAGTTTCAGCCAATGAGCTTCAGCTCTGCACCATTTGAGTGACGCACACACAACAGAGCGAGAGAGAGAGAGAGAGCAATGACGTGGTGCACATATCTGCACATATGTGACGTAGTACACCATTTTTGGGGACCACTTTTGGCTCGTGAGCGCTACTTTCAGAACTGCTGGATAAAAAGTATTCAAAAGTACCGGAGAATCTCTTTAAGTGGCTTTTCTCCAGCGTGTCCTTGTCAGGTCCCTGCTGGCAGAGGGTGTCATGGAGAAGCTATCTGAGGAGGCATCTAGTCAGCTACCCATTAGGCTACAGTACTCTCCAGGCAGAGATGTTGGCGAGGACAGCCACGTTACCGTACGACAGTAACGTTCAAAATGTCGGTTGGTTTGAATGTTTACATCAAACACTTTTAAATGTGGAAGTCATTTATATATTATAAAAACAATGTTTAGACATATCACTGCACAAATGGGGCAAATTTCAGTGGATGAGTTTATGTCTGCATCTCAAATGGGACACTATTCCCTTTATAGTGCACTATATTTGACCAGGGCCCAGGATACTATATAGGGAATAGGGTGCCATTTGGGATGCAGACCAAGTCTCTGAGAACATCTGATCTGACAGGACTATAAAAACCTATAAAGGTGAGGAGAGACTGGAGTGACTCACCAGGCATCAGATATGTACAGCATGAAGTCCATTATACAACGCTTTGTGTGTGTTATGTTTAGCTAAAGACTAGGAGGTACAACAGGGCGCCTTTAGATACACGTCTCCTTGGTAGGGGCCTTTCTGAGTCCTGACAGTGTTAAAGAGGCTGTGTAGTCCAACGTTAAGTTATACTGGGGATCACGAAGCAGTCAGTGCATGGGAACTCTGAAATAAACATCCTATGTCCATCTAGAGCTCTGGTTAAAAATAGAGCAAAACATGAGGACTTGAAACAACCTGCTCGAAATCAAGTCAGAGTTAACAACCAGTTTCAAAGGTTCCTCCACTTCCTCCCGTATATGCTGTCATTCCTACCCGCCCTTTGACTGACAGTCCAGTGTTATCTACGTCAGACAACAGGTCGTATTCATAAGGCTCTAAACGGAGGAAAACTGACTGAACAGGGAGGACTAGGACTGACAGGCAGGGACTGCTGACTGGAGGGACTAAGCTGAACAGGAGGACTAGAGCTGCAAGGAGGAACTAGTGAACAGGAGGACTAGCTGAACGGGAGGGACTAGCTGAACTGGGAGGACTAGACGAACGGGAGGGACTGCTGACAGGACTAGACTGAAAGGGAGGGACTAGCTGACCAGGGAGGACTAGCTGAACAGGGAGGGACAGCTGAAGGGAGGATAGCTGACAGGGAGACTGTGACAGGGAGGAACTAGCTGAACAGGGATAGCTGAACAGAGGACAGGGAGGACTAGTGAACAGGAGGGACTAGCTGAACAGGGAGGGACTAGTACTGAACAGGAGAACCTTAGTGACGGGCGGGGAACTAGCTGAACAGGGAGGACTAGCTGAACAGGGAAGACTAGCTGACCAGGGAGGGACTAGCTGAACAGGGGGGGGACTGCTGAACAGGAGACTAGTGAACAGGGAGGGACTAGCTGAAAGGAGGGACAGGAGGGACTAGCTGAACGGGAGGGACTAGTGACGGAGGACTAGCTGAAACAGGAGGGACTAGCTGAACAGGAGAGGACTAGCTGAAGGAGGACTAGCTGAAGGAGGACTAGGTGACAGGGACAGCTGAACAGGGAGGACTAGCTGACAGGGAGGACTAGCTGAACAGGGAGGATAGCTGAACAGGGAGGGACTAGCTGAACAGGGAGGGACTAGACTGACAGGGGGGACTAGCTGAACAGGGAGGGACTAGCTGAACAGGGAGGGGCTGCTGAACAGGAGGGACTAGCTGAACAGGGAGGGACTAGCTGAACTGGGAGGAGACTAGCTGAACAGGAGGAACTAGCTGACAGGGAGGGACTAGCTGAACGGGAGGACTAGCCTGAACAGTGGGGGACTAGCTGAACTAACCAATAGAAGGGCACTAGCATTTTGGAACGTGTGCTTGTGAATATGACCCAGGCTTCTAATGTACTGTTCTGCAGCATGGTGCTCTCTCCTCCAGTCTCCTCTGGCAGGACAGTTTCCTCTGAGTTGTCTGTCTTCTTTTGCTTGGTGATCATCTGCAGGCGCATTTCTCCTCCTCCAGCACTGCATCTCTATGTTACCGTCTTAAGGCCCTCTGAACATTCCCTTCGTCAAAAATACAACTCCGTCACGCTCAGCAACTGTACCTCGGTACCGAGGAGAAGAGAGAGAAAGAGAGAGAGAGAGAGAGAGAGAAGAAGAGAGAGAAGAGAGAGAGGAGGAAGGAGAGAGAGAGAGAGAGAGAGAGAGAGAGAGAGATGAGAGAGAGAGAGAGCTACAAACTGTAAAGTAGGGATGAGGGATCGGTCAAATACCATCAGTAGCTGCCCAATCGCCACATTGTTCAGCATCGTTGCCTGTAGTTAGTCGTAAGCAGTAGCTGTCTTCCCTATCTGGTATGTAGATCTTGTTGGTGGTCGTGTGGACGGTGCAGATGTCTCAACAGAAAGTACGACTCACCTGTCATTGTGGTCTGCTGCATGGCTGTGTTTTGTCTCTTCCTCTCTAACAGACAGACAGATCACCTGTCATTTTGGCTCTGCATGCCGTGTTTGTCTCTTCCTCATCTAACAGACAGACACTCAGATGTCATTGTGGCTCTGCGATGGCTGTGTTTCGTCTCTTCCTCATCTAACAGACAGACAAGACTCACTGTCATTGTGGCTCGCATGGTGTTTTTGTCTCTTTCTCATCTAACGCAGATCACCTGTCATTGTGGCTCTGATGGCTGTGTTTTGTCTCTTCCTCATCTAAGCGACAGACTCACCTGTCATGTGGCGTCTGCAGGCCGTGTTTTGTCTCTTCCTACTAACAGAAGACAGACTCACCTGTCATTGTGGCTCTGCATGGCTGTGTTTGTCTCTTCCTCATCTAACAGACAGACCAGACTCACCTGTCATTAGTGGCTTCCATCGGCTGTGTTTGTTCTTCTCATCTAAAGCAGACAGACAGACTCACCTGTCATTGTGGCTCTGCATGGCTGTGTTTTGTCTCTTCCTCATCTGACAGACAGACAGACTCACTGTCATTGTGGCTCGCATGGCTGTGTTTTGTCTCTTCCTCATCTGACAGACCAGACAGACTCACCTGTCATTGTGGCTCTGCATGGCCGTGTTTGTGCTCTTCCTCATCGAAGACGACAACTCACCTGTCATTGTGCTCTGCAGGCTGTGTTTGTCTCTTCCTCATCTAACAACAGACTCACCTGTCATTGTGGCTCTGCATGCTGTTTTGTCTCTTCCTCATTAACAGACAGACAGACTCACCTGTCATTGTGCTCTGCATGGCTGGTTTCGTCTCTCCTCATCTAACAGACAGACAGACTCACTGTCATTGTGGCTCTGCATGGCTGTGTTTTGTCTCTTCCTATCTAACAGACAGACTCACCTGTCATTGTGGCTCTGCATGGCCGTTGTTTCGTCTCTTCTCATCTAACGACGACAGACTCACTGTCATTGTGCTTCTGCATGGCTGTGGTTTGTCTCTTCCTCATCTACAGACAGACAGACTCAACTGTCATTGTGGCTCTGCATGGCTTGTTTTGTCTTCTCTCTAACAGAAGACTCACCTGTCATTGTGGCTCTGCATGGCCGTGTTTCGTTCTTCCTCCATCAACGACAGACAGATACCTGTCCACTGTGGGCTTGCATGGCTGTGTTTTGTCTCTTCCTCCATCTAACAGACAGAACTCACCTGCATTGTGGCTCTGCAATGGCCGTGTTTTGTTCTTCCTCATTAACAACAGACAGACTCACTGTCATTGTGGCTCTGCATGCTGTGTTTGTCTCTTCCTCATTTCAGACAGACTCACCTGTCATGTGGCTCTGCAATGGCCGTGTGTTGTCTCTTCCTCCTTAACGACAGACAGGACTCACCTGTCATTGTGGTCTGCATGGTGTTTTGTCTCTTCTCATCTAACAGACAGACAGACTCACCTGTCATTGTGGACTGCATGGCCGTGTTATGTCTCTTCCTCATTGACAGACAGACAGACCTCCTGTCATTGTGCTCTGCATGGCTGTGTTTTGCTCTTCTCATCTCAGACAGACAACTCACCTGTCATTGTGGCTCTGCATGGCTGTGTTTTGTCTCTTCCTCATCTGGCAGACAGACTCACCTGTCATTGTGGTCTGCATGGCTGTGTTTTGTTCTCTTCCTCATCTAACAGACAGACAGACTCACCTGTCTTGTGGCTCGCATGGCGTGTTTTGTCTCTTCCTCATCTAACAGACAGACAGACCACCTGTCATTGTGGCTCTGCATGGCTGTGTTTTGTTTCTTCTATCTAACAGACAGACAGACCACCTGTCATTGTGCTCTGCATGGCTGTGTTTGTCTCTTCCTCATCTAAGACAGACAGACTCACTGTCTTGTGGCTCTGCATGCTGTGTTTTGTCTCTTCCTCATCTAACAGACAGACTCACTGTCTTGTGGCTCTGCATGCTGTGGTTTCTTTCCTCATCTGACAGACAGACTCACCTTGTCTTGTGGCTCTGCATGGCTGTGTTTTGTCTCTTCTCATCTGACAGACAGACTCACTGTCATTGGGCTGCATGGCTGTGTTTTGTCTCTTTCTCATTCTGAAGACGACTCACCTGTCATTGTGGTCTGCATCGGCTGTGTTTTTGTTTCTCTATCTAACAGACAACATCCACCTGTCATTGTTGGCTCTGCATGCTGGGTTTGCTTCTTCTATTACAGACGTACCAGATCACTGTCATTGCGATCTGCCGCGCGTTGTCGTGTCTTCTCATCTGTAGCAGTTTCTGTTCATGGTAGTTGATCAATGTGGGTCAGCGGCCCGGTTCAGTCTGCTCTCCCTCTTCTGTTCTCTCATGAAGCACCTGGCTCACCTTGGGATGGGATTCAGAACAGAGGAACATCATAACCTCACCCAGGGTCACCTTGGAGATGGATCAGAACAGAGAAACAATATAACCCTAACCCAGGTACACCTGAGAGGTGGGATCAGAACAGGAACATCAAACCCTAACCCAGGTACCTTGGAGATGGAATCAGAACAGAGAAACATCATAACCCTAACCAGGTCACCTTGAGATGGATCAGAACAGAGAACATCATTAACCTAACCAGGTCACTTGGGGATGGGATCAGAACAAGGAAACATCATAACCTAACCAGGTCACCTTGGAGATGGATCAGAACAGAGAAAACATCATAACCCCTAACCCAGGTCACCTTGGAGATGGGATCAGACAGAGAACATCATAACCCTAACCCAGGTCACCTTGGAGATGGATCAGAACAGGAAACATGCATAACCCTAAACCCAGTCACCTTGGAGATGAAGTCAGAACAGAGAAACTCATAACCCTAACCAGGTACTTGGAAGATTGA
>NW_019945016.1:0-1429 GCF_002910315.2 Salvelinus sp. IW2-2015
GTCACCCTCCCTCCCTCTCACCGTCCGTCAGCGGTCACCCTCCCCCCCTCTCACCGTCCGTCAGCGGTCATCCTGATCAAGGCGACTTCAGCAGGTGTTCCAACGAAGGCTCCGGTTGCTCCAGCCGTCATACCAATCAGAGCCTTCATGAGGAAGCTGGGCGGAGTCCCGTCCTGTCCCGTCATCTTCTCAAACAACACTGTGTAGATTCCTAACCTCGTTGTGGTGTAGGTAGCCTGGCGGAGCAGACCTGCTGACAGACTACAAACCACATCATGATGTAGATACCAACACCATGTTGGTAGCCTGGCGGACTGAATTAGTATAATAGTAGAGTAGTATTATCGTATTAGTAGTATTGTAACAGTATAGTAATATTGGATGATACCTTGTTTTTATCTAGGACAGAGGAATTTATAAACAGACTTGTTTCGACATAACTTAGGTACAGGAGATCCCCTTATTGTATGGGATACTTTTAAATGTGCCTTTAGATGCCATGCAATTCAATACTCATCTATAAAACAACAGCAATCTGGGTCAAAAGGGTCCATATTTACAAAGGAAATTGAAGGACTAACAGTACACATATATTTGAAGTCTGAAGTTTACATACACTTAGGTTGGAGTCATTAAAACTCGTTTTTCAACCACTCCACACATTTCTTGTTAACAGACTATAGTTTTGGCAAGTCGGTTAGGACATCTACTTTGTGAATGACACAAGTAATTTTTCCAACAATTGTTTACAGACAGATTATTTCACTTATAATTCACTGTATCACAATTCCAGTGGGTCAGAAGTTTACATACACTAAGTTGACTGTGCCTTTAAACAGCTTGGAAAATTCCAGAAAACGATGTCATGGCTTTAGAAGCTTCTAATAGGCTAATTTACATTGTTTTAGTCAATTGGAGGTGTACCTGTGAATGTATTTCAAGGCCTACCTTCAAACTCAGTGCCTCTTTGCTTGACAATTGCTCCTTGGGAGCAATTTACAAATGCCTGAAGGTACCACGTTCATCTGTACAAACAATAGTACGCAAGTATAAACACCGTGGGACCACGCAGCCGTCATACCGCTCAGGAAGGAGATGAGTTCTGTCTCCTAGAGATGAACGTACTTTGGTGCGAAAGTGCAAATTAATCCCAGAACAACAGCAAAGGACCTTGTGAAGATGCTGGAGGAAACAGGTACAAAAGTATCTATATCCACAGTAAAACGAGTCCTATATCGACATAATGAACCATCGTTATGTTTGGAGGATAAAGGGGGGGCTTACCAAGTCCGAAGACACCCAATCCCAACCAGTGAGCACGGGGTGGCCAGCATCATGTTGTGGGGTGCCCTTTGCTCGCAGGAGGGACTGTTTCACCTTTCACAAAATAGATGGCATCAAATGAGGTAGGAAGAATTATGTGGATATA
>NW_019945016.1:1979-8223 GCF_002910315.2 Salvelinus sp. IW2-2015
TTGAAGCAACATCTCAAGACATCAGTCAGGAAGTTAAAGCTATGTCGCAAATGGGTCTTCCAAATGGACAATTACCCCAAACATACGTCCAAAGTTGTGGCCAAATGGCTTAAGGACAACAAAGTCAAGGTATTGGAGTGGCCATCACAAAGCCCTGACCCTAAAACCATAGAACATTTGTGGGCAGAACTGAAAAAGGTGTGTGAGCAAGGAGGCCTACAAACCTGACTCAGTTACACCAGCTCTGTCAGGAGGAATGGGCCAAAATTCACCCAACTTATTGTGGGAAGCTTGTGAAAGGCAACCCGAAACGTTTGACCCAAGTTAAACAATTTGAAGGCAAATACTAATTGAGTGTATGTAAACTTCTGACCCACTGGGAATGTGATGAAAGAAATAACAGCTGAAATACATCATTCTCTCTACTATTATTCTGACATTTCACATTCTTCAAATAAAGTGGTGATCCTAACTGACCTAAGACAGGGAATTTTTACTAGGATTAAATGTCAGGAATTGTGAAAAAGTGAGTTAAAATGTATTTGGCTAAGGTGTATGTAAACTTCCGACTTCAACTGTAGATTACAATAAAAAACTGCACCATAGGAGGCACAGAGTAAATTTGAGGAAAAACCAAAAGAAATGGAGAAACTTAAAGATCCAGTGTAAATATATAAAAATAAAGCAAACTTGATGGAATACGGGGGAAAATGCAACAAAGTACCAGTATAGTAGTATTAGTAGCATATTACCAGTATAGTAGTATTAGTAGAATAGTACCAGTATAGTAGTATTAGTAGCATATTACTAATATAGTAGTATTAGTAGAATAGCGCCAGTATAGTAGTATATTACCAGTATAGTAGTATTAGTAGCATATTACCAGTATAGTAGTATATTACTAGTATAGTAGTATTAGTAGCATATTACCAGTATAGTAGTATATTACTAGTACATTTAACATTTAAGTCATTTAGCAGACGCTCTTATCCAGAGCGACTTACAAATTGGAAAGTTCATACATATTCATCCTGGTCCCCCCGTGGGGAATGAACCCACAACCCTGGCGTTGCAAGCGCCATGCTCTACCAACTGAGCCACACGTATAGTAGTATTAGTAGAATAGTAACTGTATAGTAGGATGTGGCATATTACTAATATAGTAGTATTCGTAGCATAGTAACAGTATAGTAGTATTAGTAGCATATTACTAGTATAGTAGTACTAGTAGCATATTACTAGTATAGTAGTATTAGTAGCATATTACCAGTATAGTAGTATTAGTAGAATAGCGCCAGTATAGTAGTATATTACAGTATAGTAGTATATTACTAGTATAGTAGTATTAGTAGAATAGTAACTGTATAGTAGGATTAGTGGCATATACTAATATAGTAGTATTCGTAGCATAGTAACAGTATAGTAGATTAGTAGCATATTACTAGTATAGTAATATAGTAGCATATTACTAGTATAGTAGTATTCGTAGCATAGTAACAGTATAGTAGTATTAGTAGCATATTACTAGTATATAGTATTAGTGGCATATTACTAATATAGTAGTATTCGTAGCATAGTAACAGTATAGTAGTATTATGGCATATTACTAATATAGTAGTATTCGTAGCATAGTAACAGTATAAGTAGTATTAGTGGCATATTACATATAGTAGTATTCGTAGCATTGTAACTGTATTGTAGTATTAGTGGCATATTACTAGTATAGTAGTATTAGTAGCATAGCAATAGTCGTAGCATAGTAATAGTGTATATAATAGCATAGTAGTACTAACCCAGTATAGTAGTATTAGTAGCATAGTAATAGTGTATACAATAGCATAGTAGTACTAACCCAGTATAGTAGTATCAGTAGCATAGTAATTGTGTATATAATAGCATAGAAGTACTAACCCAGTATAGTAGTATTAATAGCATAGTAATTTGTGTATATATAGCATAGTAGTACTAACCAGTATAGTAGTATCAGTAGCATAGTAATTGTGTATATAATAGCATAGAAGTACTAACCCAGTATAGTAGTATTAATAGCATAGTAATAGTATATATAATGGCATAGTAGTACTAACCCAGTATAGTATATCAGTAGCATAGTAATTGTGTATATAATAGCATAGAATACTAACCCAGTATAGTAGTATTAATAGCATAGTAATAGTATATATAATGGCATAGTAGTACTAACCCAGTATAGTAGTATTAGAGCATGGTAATAGTGTATAATAGCATAAGTACTAACCCATATAGTAGTATTAGTAGCATAGTAATGATGCCTCCTAGTCCTTCATTCTTCAGTATCGAGGCCAGAGCATGGTAATAGTGTATATAATAGTAGTACTAACCCAGTATAGATGCCTCCTAGTCCTTCATTCTTCAGTATAGAGGCCAGAGCATGGTAATAGTGTATATAATAGTAGACAACCCAGTATAGATGCCTCCTAGTCCTTCATTCTCAGTATCGAGGCCAGAGCATGGTAATAGTGTATATAATAGTAGTACTAACCCAGTTAGATGCCTCCTAGTCCTTCATTCTTCAGTATCGAGGCCAGAGCATGGTAATGTGTATATAATAGTAGTACTAACCCAGTATAGATGCCTCCTAGTCCTTCATTCTTCAGTATCGAGGCCAGAGCATGGTAATAGTGTATATAATAGTAGTACTAACCCAGTATAGATGCCTCCAGTCCTTCATTCTTCAGGATCGAGGCCAGAGCATGGTAATAGTGTATAATAGTAGTACTAACCCAGTATAGATGCCTCCTAGTCCTTCATTCTTCAGTATCGAGGCCAGAGCATGGTAATAGTGTATATAATAGTAGTACTAACCCAGTATAGATGCCTCCTAGTCCTTCATTCTTCAGTATCGAGGCCAGAGCATGGTAATAGTGTATATAATAGTAGTACTAACCCAGTATAGATGCCTCTAGTCCTTCATTCTCAGTATCGAGGCCAGAGCATGGAAGCTGGTCTTATATTCCCGGGCCTTTCCTCCCTGACCGCTCAGCTGCATCCTGTTCTTCACTAGATCGAGAGGTTGGACGAACACTGTCGCCCCCATCCTGGAGAGAAGACAGACAGTTATAAAGCCTGACGAACACTGTCGCTCCCATCCTGGAGAGAAGACAGACAGTTATAGAGCCTGGACGAACACTGTCGCCCCCATCCTGGGGAGAAGACAGACAGTTATAAAGCCTGGACGAACACTGTCGCCCCCATCCTGGGGAGAAGACAGACAGTTATAAAGCCTGGACGAACACTGTCGCTCCATCCTGGAGGGAAGACAGACAGTTATAAAGCCTGGACGAACACTGTCGCTCCATCCTGGAGAGAGAACAGACAGTTATAAAGCCTGGACGAACACTGTCGCCCCCATCCTGGGGAGAAGACAGACAGTTATAAAGCCTGGACGAACACTGTCGCCCCCATCCTGGAGGGAAGACAGACAGTTATAAAGCCTGGACGGAAACACTGTCGCTCCCATCCTGGGGAGAAGACAGACAGTTATAAAGCCTGGACGAACACTGTCGCTCCCATCCTGGAGAGAAGACAGACAGTTATAGAGCCTGGACGAACACTGTCGCTCCCATCCTGGGGAGAAGACAGACAGTTATAAAGCCTGGACGAACACTGTCCCTCCCAACCTTGGAGAGAAGGACACAGAGATTACACGTGTGTTAATTCATAGTTTTGATGTCTTCACTATTATTCTACAATGTAGAAAATAGTACAAATAAAGAAAAACCCTTGAATGAGTAGGTGTGTCCAAACTATTGACCGTTACTGTATAGATCGATGTTTTATCTAGATTTGACAGGTACTGTACAGACAGACGATGTTTTATCTAGATTTGACAGGTTCTGCACGTATTCTGCATGACGTACGGTGCCTTGCAAAGGTATTCAGACCCCGTGGGTTTCTTCACATTGGTTTGTTTCAAAGTGGGATTAAAATGGATTGAATTGTCTTTTTTTGTGTCAACAATCTACACAAAACACTCACAAAACACTCACAAAACACTCTGTCAACGTGGAAGAGAGATAGTAGTTGCATAATTATTCAGCCTCTTTGTTCAGGCAGGTTAGTTGAGTGACATTTGATTTATCAAAGCCCATAATAATAATAACAGGGGTTGCCATGACAGTCCCCCGTACATAAGGTCCCTCAGTGTTCAACCTCAAGCGCAGATTAAACTACGAAGAGCAGGTTTTCAGAAGCCTCATAACAGGGCATTGATTGGTATCGTTAGATGGTTAACGATAACAAAAATCAGACATTGAATATCTCTTTAAGCATGGTCAAGTTAATAATGGAGGATGTATTAAAACCACTGCTTAGGGATTTACCCATGAGGCCGATGGTGACTTTAAAACAGTTACAGAGTTCAATGGCTGTGATGAGAGAACTGAGGATCAACAACATTGTAGACACTCCACAATACTAACCTAAATGACAGAGTGAAAAGAAGAATACAAATATAGAGAATAAAAATTATTCCAAAATGTGCAACAAGGCACTGAAGTAATATTGAAAACAAAAATACAAAAAACAAAGGAACACTTTTTGGCCTTAATGCAAAGCTTTATGTTGTGTTGTATTTGCCCCCAACATATTACTGAGTAACTGCCTCCTTATTTTCAAGCATGGTGGTGGCTGCATCATGTTATGGGTATACGCTTGATATCGGCAAAGACTGGGGAGTTTTTCAGGATGAAATGGGACGGAGCTAAGCACAGGCAACATCCTAGAGGAAAACCAGGTTCTGTCTGTTTTACACCAGAGACTGGGGAGAGAAATTCACCTTTAAGCTGAACAATAACCTAAAACACAAGGCCAAATCTACACTGGAGTTGCTTACCAAGACGACAGTGAATGTTCCTGAGTGACCAAGTTATAGTTTTGACTTAAATCTGCTTGAAAATCTGACAAGATTTGAAAATGACTGTGTAGCCATGATCCCCAACATCTTGACAGAGCTTGAAAAAGAAATACATCAAATTTAAAGGGTAAAATACAGTCTTGTACAATCCAGATGTGAAAAGCTCTTACAGACTCAAGAAGACTCACAGCTGTAAAACAAATGTGATTCTAACATGTATTGACTCATGGAGCTGAAAACTTAAGCGACAACTATATTTAGCTATTATTATATGTATTTTTTCAATATTTAAAAAAAATATTCCACTTTGACAGAGCATATTGTGCAGATTGTTTATGGAAAATTACAATTTAATCCACTTCGTTAAACGATAAAATGTGAAGAAATCATTGGGGTCTGAAAACTTTAAGGTACTGAGGTCTTCAAGTTGGAATCCATTGCGGTGAAACTGCCACGTCCGTTTGTGATATTACAATAACAAAGACGCTACTTCAAACCAACACTATTTAAGAGCAGAGCAGCAGAGTAGAGCAGCAGAGTAGAACAGCAGAGTAGAACAGAACAGAGCAGCAGAGTAGAGCAGCAGAGTAGAACAGCAGAGTAGAACAGCAGAGTAGAGCAGCAGAGCAGAATAGCAGAGTAGAACAGAACAGCAGAACAGAACAGCAGAGTAGAACAGCAGAGCAGAGCAGCAGAGTAGAGCAGCAGAGAGAGAGGGTCATATTGGCTTTACTGCTAGTAGAGGAGGGTCATATTCAGAATTCTCTTCTCAGTATAGTGAGAGTACCAGTACTGTAGTGGTGTGGTGATAGTGGGTTGGCTGTGTATGGTAGTGTTGGTGTATTTCTGTCTGTGCTGTGGGCATAACACTGTAGGCCCTTATGCCTCCTCCCACGCATGCAGAGCTGATATCTGCTGCTCTACTCTGCTGTTCTGCTCTGCTGCTCTACTCTGCTGCTCTACTCTGTTCTGTTCTACTCTGCTGCTCTACTCTGCTGCTCTACTCTCTGCTGCTCTTCTCTGCTGTTCTACTCTGCTGCTCTACTCTGCTGCTCTACTCTGCTGCTCTCTCTGCTGTTCTACTCTGCTGTTCTACTCTGCTGCTCTATCTTGCTGCTCTACTCTGCTGCTCTACTCTGCTGCTCTACTCTGCTGCTCTACTCTGCTGCTCTACTCTGCTGCTCTTCTCTGCTGTTCTACTCTGCTGCTCTACTCTGCTGTTCTGTTTCTGCTGTTCTGTTCTGTTCTACTCTGCTATTCTGCTCTGCTGTTCTGCTCTGCTGTTCTACTCTGCTGTTCTACTCTGCTGCTCTACTCTGCTGCTCTGTTCTGTTCTACTCTGCTGTTCTA
>NW_019945016.1:8248-14415 GCF_002910315.2 Salvelinus sp. IW2-2015
ACTGCTTACTAGGCGTTAGTGACTGTCCTAATGTCATATGCCTAGAGCAATGTCTGGCGGTACTAAAGCCGTAGCTATGAGACCATCATGTACGCGTAGGTTGCTCGCGTGCATGGCTTATACTACGTGATGCTAGAGCATTGTCTCAATTATGATGACTGCGTGCTGGTAACTACGTAGTCTTCCAGGGTATGTTTCTCTGTCTGGAGCTCTTTACGTCCTCAGACGAGGCCCTAGCTCACTACGTCACTAATGGTGTTGTCGAGTATTGTAAACATAATAACAAACCGTTCCTAGACCCTGTATCAGGTAGCAGGAGCGCGGATGGAAGTACGCTGGCCAGGGTAGCTCAAACCCGGACTTTGCAGAAACGTATAGAAGATTAACCGATGCGTCAACTGTCCCTAGGAAAAATGACAGCCAATACCCATTGAGCTTCATGTCTCCAGCCGTGTATCTGCAGTGCCTGTACTTCCCGGACATGAGATTAGAATGTGAGAAGTGAAAGAGATGGCACGTATTTCAGCCTCTCCTTCGACCACTGACTCGAGTATAACCGCCCAAAGTACCTTCATCCACCATTTTCAAACCGACCTCGGGGTAAAAGAAACCACCCAGAAATTGAACCTTTCCCCCTCCCCTCCCATGACTGAGAATCCCTCCAGCACTGTTGTTCTCCGAATACCCTGATAAGCTAACAATGCTCATAGCCTGTATTATGCCTCTCAGAGAAGAGAGACCTGGGTACGCATAGCGACTGTTCGAAGTCTCAGAGCAGAGCCGACGCATGGGAAGTAACACGTAGCTCATGGCTGGTCTTACTCAGCAGAGAGGCTCTGCTCTCTCGTACTACCTGGGAGATACAAACCGTGCAGGTACCTGCTTCGTGCTCTCAGATAGACAGAGAGGGCTCATCCTTTACTATGAACCTAGGACGAACTGATAGGCTCTCAGAGAGAGAGACGTCTGGTAACCGTTAGCCGTGTACTTCTCCTCAGAGAGAGAACCTGGTAACCTGAGACCTGTAGGTGTTCTCAGAGAGAGAGACCTGGTAACCTAGCCTTGTTTCTCAGAGACGAGGAGACCTGGTAACCTAGCTTCTGTTATCAGACATGACAGAGAAGCAGATGTCTCTTCTGGATAGACCTAGCCTGATCTATCAGTCAGAGAGAGCTAGAGCCTGTTTAAACCTAGCCCTATTCTCTCAGGGTAGTGAGTACTCTCATGAACGTGGATAAACCTAGAGCGGCTCGTTAGGTATCTCAGAGAGAGAACCTGGTAACGTTCATCCGCCTAGGTTCGTTCCTAGACTCTCTTCGAGATGAGAGCTTGGAATACAAGGCTACCTAGAGGCTTCATCGGTTCATGCTTTCCTCCAGAGTATCATTGCATTAAACCTGGTGAAACCTAGCCTGTGAACAAAGGTCTCCATGAAGAGAGGAGACCTGGTACCTAGCCGTGTTACTCTCAGAGAGCAAAGTCTGACAGCCTCTGGTATGACCTAGCCTGTTACTCGAGAGAGAGAGGACCTGGTAACGCTAGCCTGTTCTGCATCAGGAGGACTGGGGAGAGAGACCTGTAAGTACCCAAGGCCTTCTTCTTGCCTCCCTGTTTCCTCCTCTATGGAAGAGATGGACCTAGAGAGACAGCAGGGGGTTACCAGGTGCTCTCTGCTCTACTCTGAACCTAGCCTGTTCTGATCAGAGAAAGAGACCTGTAACCCTAAGCATGGTTCTCTGCAAGAGAGATGGACCTGTAACCCCTAGCTGTTCTCTCAGAGAGAGTTACCAGGTCTCTCTCTCTGGGATACTTGTTAAGCCATCCTAGAGAACAGGCTGAGTTACCAGGTTCTCTGGAGAACAGGCTGAGCGTTTAACCAGGGCTCTTCTCTCTCAGAGGAGAGAACGGGAGAGGGCCCTAGGTTACGCGAGGTCTCTCTCTCTACTGATAGAGAACAGGCTAGTTACCAGGTCCTCGTCTCTCTGAGAGAACAGAGCTACCTATAGTTACCAGGTCCTCTCTCTCGAGAGAACAGGCTGACGCCTGTTTACCAAGAGTCCAGGTTCTCTCACTCGAGGAGAACAGGACTGTACCAGGCTGCTCTGTTAGAACCATGGCTAGGTACCGCTCTCTCGTCAGACATGCGTACGGTCAGGTACTCTCTTGGGACAGGTGGGTAACCAGGCTCTGATACAGTGGTTACCAGGTCTCTCTTCCGTCTGCAGGAGAAACAGGCTGGAGGTTACCAGGTCTCTCTCTCTGAGAGAACAGGCTTAGGATTACTAGGGTCTCTTGAGAGAACCATGGCTAGGTTACCAGGTCTCTTCTCTGAGAGAACAGGCTAGGTTACCAGGTCTCTGAGAGAACAGGCTAGTTACCAGGTCCTCTCTCTCCTGTTTCTCTCGAGAGAACAGGCTAGGTTACCAGGTCTCTCTCTCTGAGAGAACAGGCTAGGTTAACAGGTTTCTCTGAGAGAACAGCTAGGTTACCAGGTCTCTCTGAGAGAACAGGCTAGTTACCAGGTCTCTCTCTCTGAGATAACAGGCTAGGTTACCAGGTCTCTCTCTCTGAGAGAACAGGCTAGGTTACCAGGTCTCTCTCTCTGAAAACAGGCTAGTTTCCAGGTCTCTCTGAGAGAAGCAGCTGGTTACAGGTCTCTGAAGAACAGCTAGACCAGTCCTCCCGCCTGAAACAGCTAGTGACCAGTCCGGCGAGAAGGGGAATAAGACAGTCTCCTAAGCCTGTTTCTCTTCAGAGGATGGACCTGGTAACCCTATCCCATAGGCCTGTCTCTCATCTGAGAGAGAGAACTACTAGTTTCTCCAGAGAACCTTTTACGGTAACCTAGCCTGTTTCTTCTACAGGGAGTGCTCTGAGAGAGACCTGCGCGGTAACCTAGCCTGTCTCTCAGAGAGCACCTGGAAACAAGGTAAGACCCAGCCTGTTCTCTCAGAGAGAGAGACCTGGTAAACCTAGCCTGTTCTCTCAGAGAGAGACACCTGGTAACCTAGCCTGTTCTCTCAGAGAGAGAGAGGCTTCCCTGTAACCTAGCCTGTTCTCTCAGAGAAGGCGAAGCCTTGGTAACCCAAGGCCTCGTCTCGATGAGGAGAACCTGGTAACCTAGCCTGCTTATTACTCAGAGAGACCTGGTAACCTAGCCTGTTTCTCAGAGAGAGACCTGGTAACCCAGCCTGTTCTCTCAGAGAGGACCTGGAACCTAGCCTGTTCTCTCGAAGACCTGGTAAACCAGGCCCGTTTCTCAGAGAGAGAACCTAGTAAACCTAGCCTGTTCTCTCAGAGAAGAGAGACCTGTAAACCTAGGCCTTTCGGCTCAAGAAGAGAGAGTAGTACGCAGACAGAGAAACATAGGACAAGTAACACGTAGTACGCAGACAGAGAAACATAGGACAAGTAACACGTAGTACGCAGACAGAGAAACAGCACAAAAAGATCCAAAACAAAATACATAAAAGCAGCAGTGTTTCCACACCTCACAAGCTACAGACAGCATGGAAAACGGCAATACACCGCTAGGGATTATGTTGGTGGTCATAGCGCTTGAACGTAACCGGAGGCATCGACATACCGGTCTCTGGGCCTAGCTAGCTGTCAGTGCGTGTGTACAGACCCAAATGTCAATGCGTGTGTGCGAAGGTTGACGCCATTATGCGGGGATAGTAACATCGACCGGGCTGTCAACATGCACCGTAAACACACACGAGCTTATCACTTAATCATACATTAATTCATGACTAAATACATGTTATTCTCGGTTTCTAACTCCCTCTCTAACTTAGTATGCTGTGCCCCTGGCCGGTAACAGAGCACCGCTGTCAGCGGGGCTGCTGTGTGAGTGTGACCGCTGAGAGCGGCCTGTAGCCCGGGTACCTACCCTGCCAGTCCCCCAAAGAGGAACTTAATGGCCTTGGGAGAGGTCTTCGGTTTGGAAGCTTCCGCCATTTTCTCTCTGGCTCTTTTCAAACCGGACGACAGTCCCTCGGTAAAGGGATTCTGGCTTCACGCGTAGCTGTCGCTTCTGGTCGGTGCTTTACCTCTAGCGATGGAGCAAGGTGACACACGGGGGCGCGCACGCACGGACGAAGGGGAAGTAGATGGACCAATGGGGAGGGGCGAGGAGGATGACAGAGAACGAGCACGCTGAGGTTTTTAATAAAGCTTCGTAGTTGAAAATGAACTTCCAATGTATTAAGAGATAACTCACATATATTAGATCTGTCGACAACAAATGTTTTTTTTTCATCCAGTTGTTTCAAGAATGGATGATTAAATAGGACACTACAAGACAGGGTTACAGGGGACAGTTGGGTATCTTAGCATCATTAGAATATCTTTGATAAAGACCTCGCCTGTCAAACCAATCAGTGGATAGAAAAGGCGAGCTTTGGTGTTGTCACGGCACAAAACGTAAACAGGGACGAACACTCCGACGGACAAGAGAAATTACTTGGGAGTCTACCTTTATTGGTTTATCTTGTTAGAGGGCGGGTTTGACGTTCTGCTGCGTTCAAGTGCTATTGGAAACTCGCAACTTCCGAGTTAAACTGAACGTATGTTATTTGCGTAGAGCTATCTATTGATTGATTCTCATACTTCTCAAGAGGGAAACTCAGGATCATCTTTCACCACTGAGTTAGCAAGTCAGATGGGAAGATGGCGGAAACTGGTGTTCTGTTTGAAACCGATGGCGTATCAAGTGGAGATGAGGGTGTGAGAAGGATTGGTTTACGGTGGTGAATTGTTAGGATTTATGTTTATGCACTATAGCCTGCTAGCATATTGTTTGAAGATGAATATTGTTTTGTTACACACACACACACACAAACAATACAGATGTAGCTAACACCTCTGTCCCGAAGCAAGCACCAGTTAGCCTTGAGCTAGCCTCGAGCTAGGCCCATCTGCCGGCTAGCCGAAGAGGTCTACCAGCGAATTCTTGGGCTACAATACCTCTTTTGCCAATTGGACTGGACCTTTTTTTTGCCGACACAGAGCCCTGCCAATCCATCACAACTGGTCTAAATCAGCTACAAGCTAATTTAGCCATTTTTTTGCCGCTGCTAGTAGCGCTTTTTTACCTTCTGCACAGACACCAGCCCTGTTATTAGCCTGGATATTACTCACCATTTACCAGCATCGGACTGTCTCTCGACAACAACGCCGGATTCCTGCCGTAATCCCTGAGCCACTACTTCTGATCCTCACAGTAGCTTGCAGCTAGCGCAGCTAGCGCCACTGCCACGAAGCTAGCACCAGTTAGCAAACACAATTCTACATTCACAACCTCTCTTTCGCCATCGCCATCTGGCTTGGATTCTCTGTCGACACGACCACGTCTGAGCAGACCCCCTCCGTCTGAGCAGACCACCCCCGGGCTACTAACTTTAAACGCCGCGTGCACATTATGCCCAGAATCTTTCTACCACGCCCATAAATCTGCTCCTTTTATTCTTTGTCCCCAACGCTCTAGGCGACCAGTTTTGATAGCCTTTAGCCGCACCCTCATCCTACTACTCCTCTGTTCCTCGGGTGATGTGGAGGTAAACCCAGCCCTGCATGTCCCCAGTCACCCTCATTTGTTGACTTCTGTGATCGAAAAAGCCTTGGCCTCATGCATGTCAACATCAGAAGCCTCCTCCCTAAGTTTGCCTTACTCACCGCTTTAGCACACTCTGCCAACCCTGATGTCCTTGCCGTGTCCGAATCCTGGCTTAGGAAGGCCACCAAAATTCTGGGATTTCCATACCCAACTATAACACTTTCCGTCAAGATACAACTGCCAAAGGGGGAGGATTGCAATCTCTGCAGGATAGCCTGCAAAGTTCTGTCATACTTTCCAGGTCTATGCCCAAACAGTTCGAACTTCTATTTTAAAAATTAATCTCTCCAAAAATAAGTCTCTCACTGTTGCCGCTGCTACCGACCCCCTCAGCTCCCAGCTGTGCCCTGGACCCCATCTGTGAATTGATCGCTCCCCTCTAGCTTCAGAGTTTGTTCTGTTAGGTGACCTAAACTGGGATATGCTTAACACCCCGGCAGTCCTACAATCCAAGCTTGATGCCCTCAATCTCACACAAATCATCAAGGACCCACCAGGTACAACCCTAAATCCGTAAACATGGGCACCCTAATAGACATTATCCTGACCA
>NW_019945016.1:14440-21370 GCF_002910315.2 Salvelinus sp. IW2-2015
CACGGTTATATGACACAAGCTTGCTTGACACACACGTTAGCCGCGGGAAGACCAGCTCAGTTAGTCAATACCGCATGTGCTCGGGGGAGGTGAACACGGTACAGTCCAGGCTGGCGTGACCGTAGTCATGCTGCTATCTACCCAGGCGCCCGGCGCCCTAGCAGACAAAGACAGGGGGCTACTAGGGGGAACAAAGAGAAAGCCGCGCTCGCGTGACACAAAACCTCCATTAACCTTGGACGAAAGCCCGGTTCTCGATTTGGGCCGGGCCGGTACATTCAATGGGTCTGTCCCCTCCGTGTCGCACCCGGCAGCGTTGTTGGCTAACAGCCTCTGGGATCGGAGGAGTCCCCGGGTCTGTAGTTACGCTTGGCTAAATGGCGACCGTCGTCTGGAACATAGTATATACAGGGGTACCCGGTACAGTCTGCCTTGACGACCACTACCCGGTAGAGAGCTCGTATATAGAGCACCAATAGTTCTATGTGAAGATTTTATTATGTAATTTATCTTGATTTCAGCAGTTAAGATAATGGTTTTCGAGTTTACTTTTCTGTTAAGAGCTACGTGCTGCATTGATGTATAGGTCACCCAACTCGAGCCAAAAATACGTGCTAGTAAATGGCATAATTAATAAGTCACAATTAACATTTAACGGTTTATTCATCGGGTTCTTCGGTTACAATTTTGTAACTCCGTTTTTATTAGTTTTTTTTTTCAATCGTTGGTTAATTGGCTCAGCACTAGTTTTTGGGGTCAATTATTTTAACAAACACCTGACAGAGATTAACAGAGTACTGTGAAGGCCTGCACTTTGATGGGGCTTCGTTTTGGGGCGCCGTAGTGGATAAAACCATTCCCCACGTGCCTGGATGTGGGGATACACGTATGTGACCACGCTTTGCTCGGGGCCTTTTGCGGCCCTGGGGCAATATTTAATCGGATGTGTCTGAGGCATCGATGTCTGCTTTCTGTACTCGTGGTTGGGGCTTTCTATGGGAGACTGGACTCAACAGGCCTGTATTATTCTGTAGTTGTGGATCGAGGGAAACCGGGCGGCCTGCGCAATGAGATGTGGTCCGTCATGCTTTTGACTGGGAGGCATGTGCGGTACTTCTTTTTTGGTCCGCTGGTTCGCGCATTCTTTTTGGGATGTCTGGTGTGAACGTTTGGGTATATAGGGCGCATACCCCCGTAGCGTCAAATGTCGGGTTAGATGGTCATTCCGGTCATGCTGGGCATTGCTCTATGGACCGTGGACGGCTGTATTTTCTTTGCCTGTGGTGCTTGAGAGGTGAGCTTTTGTGTGGGTATGTTGGGCTGGGTTAAAGATGCTAGGTGTTAATATATGGGGATTGGGTGGATGTGTTCTGTCCTTGTGGCTAGTATTATCATCTATCGCCCTGTCACTCTAGTGACTTGTCTGAAAACAACTTTGGGGATATCTGATGTGGGCTCCTGTCATCGCCCAATCATTTTTTGTATGATATGCACGCTGGTCAGGCCAGAGGCAGCAACGCCGCAAACCCGCAGAATGTACCTCGAATAACCAACGAGTCTCTACCGTTGCACGGGTCATAGGTCTTATGATGTTTGGTCAGGATGCCCTGATGCGCACATTTTTTTTATTATCCCACATTGTTGTTGTTTGTGTTCCATTTTATTTATTAATGAGCATCCTTTTCATCTCTTCGTTGTTTCATTCTGGTCTCTTATAATATCTCATATGTTTCCAGTATGCTTGTGTGATATCGTTCTCTTCCGAGTTGTGGCTACTTTGGCCCCATGTTCCCGCGGGCGTCAGACTCTTGGTTGTTTCACTTTTTTGACAGCTGGTTCTGTTTTCAGTGGTGTCTCCATGCACCGGATTGCTATAGTTCGAATGGCTGGTTAGCAGACACCTATCTGTGCGCACTGAAACCTGTCACCAGAGATGTTCGATGTTAAGCGATTTGTCTTGGAGAAGACAGACTATCTATAGGTACTTGACCTTGTCACGGTCTCACTATCTTATACTTGTAGAGGATAACTCGCTGCGGTGTCTCATTTTCGCAGCTATAGGTTCTCGTGCTTTGCTTGCAAGAGAAGGCTCACGTCTGATTGGCTAAACGTTTTCGACGGTTGCGTTATATAGCTCTTGATGATGAACAATTGATACAGCTCCTTGTTGCTTACCGCATGACTTCATGGGTTTCCGCCTAAATTCGAGGTCGGCTTATCAGAGCGGCCGGAGTGTGATCTCTTTTAGGCAGGTTCCGTTCAATTTGTTCTTGGTTATCTACTGCAGACTTGGGGTCTGCTTGAAACATGCTTTATGGTGGCTATAGCGACAAGCTCCCTTCGGTGTTTTCCAAGGGTGTATTTTCACCGGCCGCGATGTATGGATTTGGTAGCGACAATGTATCGAGATTGAAGACCCTTGCGCAAGTTACGGTCTACGGAAGACGAGGGAAACGCTTTCTCAGTTCTTGTGGCGATTAAAGGTGGTCGAACATGCTAGTCTGCGGTGGGATTCTTGGCCCTTGCTTGTCGCTCCTCTGGCTCCCGTCCGTTCAACCAGTCCCGCGCAGTGTCTGGCCGCCTGAGTCCGTGCCAGGGGCAAGAGTTCAGCTCCTTTTGCTGGCGCGGCGGCACGAAATGCGTGCAACTTAGAATCTTGTCCACATCCGCCTAGCTTCGCGAGTCCACAGCCCCACGCTCAGTCCAGATCAAGCTTCCGGGTCAGATTAGTTCAGTCCCGCGTTCCCACCGACCGAATCCCAGCCCAGACGTCCCAAGCAAACGCAAATCCACACTTGTGTGGTTCATATGCCACTAAGCGGGCTTTGGAAGGAGGCTCAAGCTCAGCAAGTTTATCCCCCAGATCACAGCTCAGAGTCAAGAAGAGAGAGCTTGGGAGCTGGGAGCTTGGGAGCTGGCGCTGCAGGGGCTAGGGGGGCTCTTGGGATAGCCTTGGGAGCCTGCGGGGGCCTCGGGAGCTGGGGGGCTCGGGATCCGTCTGGGAGCTGGAGCGTGCTCCAGCGGGAGCTGGGGGCTGGGGGCTGGGAGCTGGGAGTTTCCCGATGACTCCCAGCTGGGTGTCTCGCTGGGCGCACCCCAGAGCTACAGCTCGCGGCCCGAGCCCTCAGCCCTGGGGCACGGATGGCGCAGTGCATCTCCAGATCACGCTCCAGCCCCCAGATACGGCCGGCCGAGTGGAGTCACAGGGGCTCGCTAGGGTGGCAGATCCCGCTTGGACGGCGCAGTCCCGATGCCCGGCGACCGCCAAGCCCAGGAGCGGCAGCCAGGTCCCAGGGATCATGTTGGGGCCATCGTGTCAGCTCCAGTCAGCCTCTCCAGATAAGCAGATTCAGCTTCGCTGCGCCCAGACTCCAGCTCCAGTGGATTCTTGGGGGGGGAGGCTGGGATTCTTGATCTGGGACTTTGGGGGCCTGGAGCTGGGAGCTTGGGAAGCTGGAGTGGGGGCTGGGACGTGGGGGCTGGGAACTTGGGGGCTGGGAGGTGGGAGCTGGGGGCTCTGGGGAGCTGGGGGGGCTGGGATCTGGGGGCTGGAGCTGGGATCTGGGGGAGGCTGGGAGCTGGGATCTGGGGCTGGGAGTGGGATCTGGGGGCTGTGATTGGGAGCTTGGGAGCTGGGAGCGGGGGCCTGGGAGCTGGGGGGCTGGGGGCGGGAGCTGGGGGGCTGGGACTTGGGATCCTGGGGGTGTGGACATAGCTGGGGAGTGTGTTGGAGGGAGATTTTTTTTGCTTGTGGTGGTGTGGATGGGCGGGCGTGTGATTTCTGCTCCCGCTGCTCCTGGGGGGCGCTCTGGGAGCTGTGGATCTGGCGAGGCTGGAGCTTGGGGGGCTTGGGTGTGGGCTTTTGGGGGGCTGGAAAGCACTGTTGATTGTGGGGGGAGGGCTGGGGGCTTGCTGGGAGGCGCTGGGAGCCTGGGGGGCTCGTTCTTGGGAGCCTCTATGGGAGTGCTGGGAGGAAGAAGCTGGTGAGCGCGGGGCTTTTTGGGCTACTTTTCGGGGGGCTTGGTGGGATGAGAGCTGTGATTTAAAAATTCTGGCGTTGGCGGCGTGGGAGCTTGGGCATGGCGCTGGGTGGGGGACATGCCGTTCTGTGAGAAAAATCCCTCCTCCCCGCTCTGTGTCTGCCCTCTCCTGGGGGGGGGGGTGGTGGCAGGTGGGCTCATCTCTCTGGGTCTGGGGGGGGGCTCCCACTTTGCCGTTCCCGTGGGGGGGTGGGAAAGAGCTGTGGAGTGGAGAAGCTAGTGGATCTGGGTGGCTGGGACTGGGGAGCTAGGTTTAGCTCCTTGTGAATTTGGGGGAGTCGGGCTTGGGGGACCTGGGAGCTGGTGAGGATCTGGGAGCATGGGAAACAGCTGTGATCACTGGGGAGCTGGGGCTGGGGGCCGTGGGTAGCTGGGAGCTGGGGGGATTCTGGGATTTGGGGGGCTGGGTAGGCTGGGGGGGGCTGGGAGCTGGGAGCTGGGATCTGGGAGGGCTGGGAGCCAGAGTAGCTTACCAAGCAAGAGGGTCCAAGGCACTCAGAGCATCGACCGACTGGCAAGTGTCTTCACTGACATTTTCAACCTCTCCCTGACCGAGTCTGTAATACCAACATGTTTCAAGCAGACCCCCATAGTCTCTGTGCCCAAGGAAGTGAAGGTAACCTGCCAAAATGACTCCTGCCCCATAGCACTCATGTTGGTAGCCATGAAGTGCTTTGAAAGGCTGGTCATGGATCACATAAACACCATCGTCTCGAGTGGCCGTCCTGCAAAGACGACTGCAAGAGGACAGCGCAGAACGCTCAATGAGGGTAAGAAGAATCCTAGAGTGTCAGCTAAAGACTTACAGAAATCTCTGGAACATGCTAACATCTCTGTTGACGACTCTACGATACGTAAAACACTMAACAAGAATGGTGTTCATGGGAGGACACCACGGAAGGAGCCACTGCTGTCAAAAAAAAGCATTGCTGTCGTCTGAAGTTTGCAAAAGAGCACCAGGATGTTCCACAGCACTACTGGCTAAATATTATGAGGACAGATGAAACTACAGTAGAGTTGTTTGGAAGGAACACAACGATATGTGTGGAGAATAAAAGCCACAGCACACCAACATCAAAACCTCATCCCAACTGTAAAGTCTGGTGGAGGGAGCATCATGGTTTGGGGCTGCTTTGCTGCCTCTGGGCCTGGACAGCTTGCTATCATTGACGGAAAAATGAATTCCCAAGTTTTTCAAGACATTTTGCAGGAGAATGTAAGGCGATGCAACAGGACAACAACCCAAAACACAGAAGTAAATCAACAACAAAATGGCTTCAACAGAAGAAAATACACCTTCTGGAGTGGCCCAGTCAGTGACCTGACCTCAACCCGATTGAGATGCTGTGGCATGACCTCAAGAGAACGGTTCACACCAGACATCCCAAGAATATTGCTGAACTGAAACAGTTTTGTAAAGAGGAATGGTCCAAAATTCCTCCTGACCGTTGTGCCGGTCTGATCCACAACTACAGAAAACGTTTGGTTGAGGTTATTGCTGCCAAAGGAGGGTCAACCAGTTATTAAATCCAGGGGTTCACATACTTTTCCCACCCTGCACTGTGAATGTTTACACGGTGTGTTCAATAAAGACATGAAAAACTATAATTGTTTGTGTGTTATTAGTTTAAGCAAACTGTGTTCGTCTATTGTTGTGACCTAGATGAAGATCAGATACAATGTTACGACCAATTTATGCTGAAATCCAGGTAATTCTAAAAAGTTCACATACTTTTTCTTGCCACTCTAGGTGGTGTCAGAGGACTGTACCGGTACCCCCTGTATATACTAGGTGGTGTCAGAGGACAGTACCGGTACCCCCTGTATATACTAGGTGGTGTCAGAGGACTGTACCGGTACCCCCTGTATATACTAGGTGGTGTCAGAGGACTGTACCGGTACCGCGTACGCCAAGTGCCTAGGAAAATATTCTCAATCCTTGGCTGAATGAAATCACCCAGTTTTGGGAAGCAAAAGGATCTTGTCTTTCATACCAGCGAAGAAATCATTTTCAAAACACAGTTAATTGATACACATCTTGATAAGGTGTATGGTGTTTCTCACAAGGCCATATCTCGCATGTTAGCCACTGTAACAATTACTTAGGGCGTTGGTGCTTAGCGTAACAACTGGATGAAGAGGAGGAGGATGTGTAACGCCGAGCACTCGGAAGGGTAACAAGGGATTTAGTAAATTGACGAGGTAGCACATCAACTGTATGGATCTGTGCAAAACTGGTAATAAGGCGTTAAGAAGGGTTTAAGAAAGGTAAGAAAGGGTCGGCGCAATCTAGGGTGCAAGCGGCCCGCGCCCTGCCCCTGAGGAGGATAGAATCCGCCTGCGGCTTACATTACTCCTTCTTCTCGCTTGTTTCGGAGATGTTAACTCATTTGAATGCAACAGCCGTAAACCTGTGCTTCATAGGAAAAAACGAATAAAACAATGAAATAAACTTTCGTGGAATTAATTTACAACATAACAAAAGGTTAGGGGTACTAGGAAAGAAAATCGAAAGAATAACAACTGGAGAAAACGGACAATGACTAAAAGCACCCTAAAGGAAAAGCAAAGCTAAAAAGGTGTGTTTTTAGATTCTTAAAAAAAAATGTCTACAGGCCTATTCCAGAGGCTGGGGTCACTAGGTAACTGAAGGCTGCCTCTCCATAGCCTCTTAGGGTCCTAGGCTTCTGGGATAGTTAAAATAGGCTATTGCCAGAGGACCTTTGAGGGACTACTGGGTACAATAACTTAAAAAGGCATGTCTGACATGTATTGGGGTGCATAATTGGTGGATTCATTTAAAAACCATATAGAGAATCTTAAAATTACTTCTGAAACTCAGCTAGGGACCTTAAAGACCGATGTAAGTGTGCTCTCCTTCTGGTCTTGG
>NW_019945016.1:21817-29723 GCF_002910315.2 Salvelinus sp. IW2-2015
GTAAGGTCTACACCGGTTGGTTAAGGGCTTGTCAGTAACCATTTCATGGTAAGGTCGACACCGGTTGGTTCAGGGCTTGTCAGTAACTATTTCATGGTAAGGTCTACACTTGTTGTATTCGGCGCATGTGACAAACACACTTTGATTTGATCAAGGCTGGGCCGCATATACAGTAGGTGTGTAAGAGGTCATACAATACGTTTTGTAGTGATTCCTATGTTGTTGATGTAAATAATATTTGTTGATCTGAGGTGTGTAATGAGGAGCAACCAGACTGCATTTAACACATTTATGAAACTACTTATCCCAGTTACTAATAAACTTGCACCTATAAAAAAAATGACTGTAAAATCGGTTAAATCCCTGTGGATTGATGAGGAATTGAAAAAGCACTATTTGACCAAGAAGGAGAGTGATGGAGTGCTGCATCAGATGACCTGGCCTCCACAATGTAGAAAATAGTAAAAGTAAAGAAAAACCTTGAATGAGTAGGGTGTTGTAAAACATTTGACTGGTATATATAAATACAGCGCATTCGGAAAGTATTCAGACCCATTGACTTTCTCCACATTTTATTACGTTACAGCCTTATTCTAAAATTGATGAAATCGTTTTTTCCCCTCATCAATCTACACACAATACCTCATAATGACAAAGCAAAAAATGTTTTTTAGAATTTTTTGCTAATGTATTAAAAATTATAAACTGAAATATCACATTTACATAAGTATTCAGACCCTTTACTCAGCACTTTGTTGAAGCACCTTTGGCAGCGATTACAGCCTCCAGTCTTCTTGGGTTTGATGTTACAAGCTTGGCACACCTGTATTTGGGGAGTTTCTCCCATTCTTCTCTGCAGATCCTCTCAAGCTGTCAGGTTGGATGGGGAGCGTCACTGCACAGATATTTTCAGGTCTCTGAAGAGATGTTCGATCGGGTTCAAGTCCGGGCTCTGGCTGGGCCACTCAAGGACATTCAGAGACTTGTCCGGAAGCCACTCCTGCATTGTCTTGGCTGTGTGCTGTGATAGAAAAATTACATATTTACCTGGTTTGTTTGATATTAATAGTTAGCAATTAATACTTAACAAATAGGACATTTCTGTTCTGTTTAATTCTGTGTTTCTGTAAAGGTTTCCACTCTAGCTTCCTGCAGTTAGTCTCGGCATAGGGTCAAGGAAAAAATGGGTTTTGCTAGAGATAGTTTGAGCTGACAGTGACTTGGTGATAATTACCTACAGCCGGCATTCCATAGACAGGAAGTGGTGTGTGTGACCCAGATAGAGAGAGCCTGGAAGAGTTGAGACATTCCATAGACAGGAAGTGGTGTGTGTGACCCAGAGAGAGAGAGCCTGGAAGAGTTTAGACATTTCATAGACAGGAAGTGGTGTGTGTGACCCAGAGAGAGAGAGCCTGGAAGAGTTTAGACATTCCATAGACAGGAAGTGGTGTGTGTGACCCAGATAGAGAGCCTGGAAGAGTTGAGAACAAAGCCTTATTGTCTCATCTTCCTGGCATCTGGGAAACTAAGCCGGATGTAGATAACCAAGGTGGCTTATGGGAAGGTTAGAAATGACTAAGCATTTTTTAGGGCCTATATAACATGTTTTTTCATTTTCAGTTGGGCTCTCAGCCTAACAGCCAAGACTGTTGGGTTGACGGTTTGATTATTGCAATAATTAATCAATATTAAATAAAGATGATTGTTTGAAGAAATGAGCAAGTCTCTCTCAGTCCTGCGTTATCTTGGCTGTGTGCTTAGGGTCGTTGTCCTGTTGGAAGGTGAACTTTCGCTCCAGTCTGAGGTCCTGAGCGCTTTGGAGCAGTTTTCATCAAGGATCTCTGTACTTTGCTCTGTTCATCTTTCCCTCGATCCTGACTAGTCACCCAGTCCCTGCCGCTGAAAAATACCCCCACAGCATGATGCTGCCACCACCATGCTTCACCGTAGGGATGGTGCCAGGTTTCCATCAGACGTGACGCTTGGCATTCAGGCCAAAGCGTTCAAGCTTTGTTTCATCAGACCAGAGAATCTTGTTTCTCATGATCTGAGAGTCTTTAGGTGCCTTTAGGCAAACTCTAAGCAGGCTGTCATGTGCCTTTTACTGAGGAGTGGCTTCCGTCTGGCCACTCTACCATAAAGGCCTGATTGGTGAATGCAGAAATGGTTGTCCTTCTGGAAGGTTCTCCCATCTCCACAGAGGAACTCTGGAGCTCTGTCAGAGTGACCATCGGGTTATTGGTCATCTCCCTGACCAAGGCCCTTCTCCCCCGATTGCTCAGTTTGGCCGGGCGACCAGCTCTCGGAAGAGTCTTGGTGGTTCCAATCTTAATCCATTGAAGAATGATGGCGGCCACTGTGTTCTTGGGGACCTTCAATGCTGCAACCATTTCGTTTGGTACCCTTACCCAGATCTGTGCCTCGACACAATCCTGTCTCAGAGATCTATGGACAATTCCTTCGACCTCATGGCTTGGTTTTTGCTTTGACACGCACTGTCAACTGTGGGACCTTATATAGACAGGTGTGTGCCTTTCCAAATCATGTCCAATCAATTGAATTTACCACAGGTGGACTCCAATCAAGTTGTAGAAACATCTCAAGGATGATCAATGGA
Organism: Salvelinus sp. IW2-2015; assembly: GCF_002910315.2. Classification (NCBI taxonomy): domain Eukaryota; kingdom Metazoa; phylum Chordata; class Actinopteri; order Salmoniformes; family Salmonidae; genus Salvelinus; species Salvelinus sp. IW2-2015. The sequence continues at coordinate 24,435 of NW_019945016.1, forward strand.
AACAGGATGCACCTGAGCTCAATTTTGAGTCTCATAGCAAAGAGTCTGAATACTTATGCAAATGAATCTAAAAACCTATTTTTGCTTTGTCATTCTGGGGTATTGTGATGTCATTCTGGGGTATTGTGTGTAGATTGATTAGGAAAACATGTAGTTTAATTAATTTTTGAATTTAAGTCTGTAACGTAACAACATGTGGAATAAGTCAAGGGGTCTGAATACTTTCCGAAGGCACATCAGTGGAGGCTCCTCAGAGGAGAACGGGGAGGACCATCCTCAGGGAATTTCATAAAAATAGTAAAACATTAAAGTTATCCTTTTTAGATAAAACTATACCAAATATATTCACGCCAACAAATAATTGATTAAAACACACTGTTTTTCAATGAAGGTCTACAGTAGCCTCAACAGCACTCTGCAGGGTAGCACCATGGTGTAGCCGGAGGACAGCTAGCTTCCATCCTCCTCTTGGTACATTTACTTCAATACAAAACCTAGGAGGCTCATGGTTCTCACCCACTTCCATAGACTTACACAATTATGACAACTTCCGGAGGACGTCCTCCAACCTGTCAGAGCTCTTGCAACATGAACTGACATGTTGTCCACCCAATCAAAGGATCAGAGAATGAATCTAGTACTGAAAGCATAAGCTACAGCTAGCTAGCACTGCAGTGTATTAAATGTGGTGAGTAGTAGACTCAAAGAGAGAGACAATAGTTAAACAGTTTTGAACAAAATCATTTCTTCAAAAAAGGATTAGCAAGAGAGTGTAATTTTTTTCCACTTTCAGTTTCATTAACTTAGCTAGCACATGCAGCTAGCTAGCTAAGCCTACTCAGAGGGATGCTATGTTAGCTAGCTGGCTATGACTATCCAACACAACACTGGAACCCTTCAAAGTCAAGGAAAGCTTTTGGTTTTATTAATTTATTGCCACAGGGTTTACTAACGCGTTAGTTCTATTAGCTATTTTGACTATGACATTACTTTAGCTAATATGGTGACAACAATATAGGCTGTGTGTAGCGTTATGACATGGTTTGGCTTGGAAAGGTTTTTTCTCCTGGCCAAATACGGCTGATGTGTTGTGCATTGAAGTCCACAAGATAAGGGAAAATAGCTGTTTTGTAAAGCTGAGTTCAATTTCACCAGCCACACCCAGGCCTGATTACTGCCAGACCTGTTGAATCAAGAAATCACTTAAATAGAACCTGTCTGACAAAGTGAAGTAGGCCAAAAGATCTCAAAAAGCAAGACATCATGCCGCGATCCAANGAAATTCAGGAACAGATGAGAAACAAAGTAATTGACATCTATCAGTCTGGAAAGGGTTTACAAAGCCATTTCTAAAGCTTTGGGACTCCAGCGAACCACGGTGAGAACCATTATCCACAAATGGAGAACATTTGGAACAGTGGTGAACCTTCCCAGGAGTGACCAGCCTACCAACATTACCCCAAGAGCACAGCGACGACTCATCCAAGTGGTCACAAAAGAAACCCACAACAACATCTAAAGAACTGCAGGCCTCACTTGCCTCAGTTAAGGTCAGTGTTCATGACCAGAAGAAAGAGACTGGGCAAAAATGGCATCCATGGCAGAGTTCCAAGGAGAAAACTACTGCTGACCAAAAAAGAACATCAAGGCTCGTCTCACTTTGGGCAAAAAAACATCTTGATGATCCCCACGACTTTTGGGGAAATATTCTGTGGACTGACGAGACAAAAGTTGAACTTTTTGGAAGGTGCGTTCCGTTACATCTGGCGTAAAAGTAACACAGCATTTCAGAAAAAGAACATCATACCAACAGTCAAATATGGTGGTGGTAGTGATAGTAGTGGTGTGATGGTCTGGGGCTGCTTTGCTGCTTCAGGACCTGGACGACTTGCTATGATTGATGGAACCATGAATTCTGCTGTCTACAAAAAATCCTGAAGGAGAATGTCCGGCCGTCTGTTCGTGACCTCAAGCTGAAGCGCACTTGGGTTCTGCAGTAGGACAATGATCCAAAACACACCAGCAAGTCCACCTCTGAATGGCTTCAAAACCCCAAAATGAAGGTTTTGGAGTGGCCTAGTTAAAGTCCCGTCTTGAATCCGATTGAGATGCTGTGGCGTGACCTTAAAAAGGCGGTTCGTGCTCGAAAACCCTCCAATGTGGCTGAATTAAAACAATTCTACAAAGAAGAGTGGGCCAAAATTCCTCCACAGCGATGTGAAAGACTCATTTCCAGTTATCGCAAACGCTTGATTGCAGTTGTTGCTGYTGAGGGTGGCACAACCAGTTATTAGGTTTAGGGGGCAATTACCTTTTTCACATAGGGCCATGAAGGTTCAGATTGCCTTTTCCCCGTTAATAAATAAAATCATGACTTAACTGCATTTTGTGTTTACTTGTGTTATCTGTGTAATATGTAAATGTGTTTGATCTGAAACATTCAAATGTGCAAAAAAATAGGAGATCAGGAAGGGGGGCAAATACTTCTCCACAGCGCTGTATATTCCAGGAATTAAAGTGATATCCCATAATACGCCCCTGATCACCACGGTAACACGTCCTGTTACCCAGAACCCCCAAGGTCAGAGGTCAACAGTGATGGTGTTATCACCCTTAATCAGCCAATCAATGACCTGAGTAATCAAAAGGTTGTAACTAATACAAAGTTTACAGTGTGTGTTCAGAGTGTGTTCAGAGTGTGTGTTCGGTGTGTGTGTGTGTTTAGTGTGTGTTCGGTGTGTGTGTGTTCAGTGTGTGTGTGTGTGTGTTCAGTGTGTGTGTGTGTGTCCATCGTAGTGGAGGATGAAAAGGCTGCTCTCACAGAACAGAAACATGTCATCACGTTGTTCAGGTTTAATGGTTCTATTTAAGACAACAACAACCAACATTCTGACATGTTACTAACAAATAAATAGATGATTACACCCCTCACTTCCCCCAGACGACCCCCCAGTGTGTGTGTGTGTGTGTGTGTTATGCAGCGCGGGGGCTGAAGAACGGCAGGGCTCGGATGTAGAGGTCCAGTCGAGTAGAGAAGAGGTCAGAGGACAGCTGCTCCCCCAGAACACACAGAGGATTCTTCACTATGTACTCTACATACAGCTGGAATAGAGAGACAGAGGTTATAATACTACATACAGCTGGAAATAGAGAGAACAGAGGTTATAATACTACATACAGCTGGAATAGAGAGACAGAGGTTATAACACACAGAGGATTCTTCACTATGTACTTCTACATACAGCTGGAATAGGGAGACAGAGGTTTATAATACTACATACAGCTGGAATAGGGAGACAGAGGTTATAATACTACATACAGCTGGAATAGAGAGACAGAGGTTATAATACTACACTACAGCTGGAATAAGAGAGACAGAGGTTATAATACTACATACAGCTGGAATAGAGAGACAGAGGTTATACTACTACATACAGCTGGAATAGAGAGACAGAGGTTATACTACTACATACAGCTGGAATAGAGAAATAAAGAAGTTATAATACTACATACAGCTGGAATAAGAGAACAGAGGTTATAACACACGAGGATTCTTCACTATGTACTCTACATACAGCTGGAATAGAGAGACAGAGGTTATAATACTACATACAGCTGGAATAGAGAGACAGAGGTTATACTACTACATACAGCTGGAATAGAGAGACAGAGGTTATAATACTACATACAGCTGGAATAGAGAGACAGAGGTTATAACACACAGAGGATTCTTCACTATGTACTCTACATACAGCTGGAATAGGGAGACAGAGGTTATAATACTACATACAGCTGGAATAGGGAGACAGAGGTTATAATACTACATACAGCTGGAATAGAGAGACAGAGGTTATAATACTACATACAGCTGGAATAGAGAGACAGAGGTTATAATACTACATACAGCTGGAATAGAGAGACAGAGGTTATACTACTAACATACAGCTGGAATAGAGAGACAGAGGTTATAACACACAGAGGATTCTTCACTATGTACTCTACATACAGTGAGAGTGGGAGAGAGAGAAGAGAAGGGGAGAGAAGCGAGGGGGAGAGAGAGGGAGAGAGAGAAGAGAAGGAGAGAGAGAAGAAAGGGAGAGAGAAGCGAGAAGCAGAGAGAGAAGAGACGGGGAGAGAGAGAGAGAAGAGACGGGGAGAGAGAAGAAAGGGAGAGAGAAGCGAGAAGCAGAGAGAGAAGAGAGGGAGAGAGATAGTGGGTTTCTTACACCCCCCATGCTTACCGTGCTGTATATCTGGTGCAGTATCTCTCTGGCGTTGGGAACTCCCAGGTCTGTGTTCATTATGATCTTGATGCCAGTAGCTGTCTCATAGTAGTGCAGTTTATACTTGCTGGTCTGAAAGGTCAAGAAGCCATCCTTCCTGTGGAGGGGTTAAGGGTCAACAACAGTGTGAAGGAAGCTGCATAGCTACTGAACCTTCGTACTCAGAGCAAGTCTTCAGACTTACAATAGTTCAATATAAGATTTAGGAGGATGATCACACAAGACTAATGTTAACACATACCATACCCATACCACCCACCCATCCACACCACCCACTCTGAAGGATACATATCCAGGGGAGACATCTTGCTGCAGAAGGACCTAATGGAGAACAGCATCCCATACATCAGCTTAAACTCCTGAGAGAGAGAGAGAGACAGAGAGAGAGAGTCATGAGGGAGAGAGAAACCAGTCTAGACAATTGTATCACTTCTGTTATAATAAAGCCTGTATGAAACAAGCCTGTATGGTTGGTTATGAAGACTCTTTACAAGCCTGTATGAAATACTATGAAGCTTGTATGAAATACTATGAAGTCTGTATGAAACACTATGAAGCCTGTATGAAACACTATGAAGCTTGTATGAAACACTATGAAGCCTGTATGAAAACACTATGAAGCCTGTATGAAAACACTATGAAGCATGTTATGAAACACTATGAAGCCTGTATGAAACCACTATGAAGCTTGTTATGAAACACTTATGAGCCTGTATGAAACACTATGAAGCCTGTATGAAAACACTATGAAGCTTGTATGAAACACTATGAAGCCTGTATGAAACACTATGAAGCCTGTATGAAACCTGTATGAAATACTATGAAGCCTGTATGAAACACTATGAAGTCTGTATGAAACACTATGAAGCCTGAATGAAACCCTATGAAGCCTGTATGAAACACTATGAAGCCTGTAGAAACACTATGAAGCCTGTTATGAAACACTATGAAGCCTGTATGAAACACTATGAAGCCTGTATGAAACACTATGAAGCTTGTATGAAAC
>NW_019945016.1:29929-32429 GCF_002910315.2 Salvelinus sp. IW2-2015
ATGAAACACTATGAAGCCTGTATGAAACACTATGAAGCTTGTATGAAACACTATGAAGCCTGTATGAAACACTATGAAGCCTGTATGAAACACTAGGAAGCCTGTATGAAACACTATGAAGCTTGTATGAAATACTATGAAGCCTGTATGAAACACTATGAAGCCTGTATGAAACACTATGAAGCTTGTATGAAATACTATGAAGCCTGTATGAAACCTGTATGAAATACTATGAAGCCTGTATGAAACCTGTATGAAATACTATGAAGCCTGTATGAAGCCTGTATGAAACACTATGAAGCTTGTATGAAACTGAAAATCTATGAAGCATGAATGAAGCGTTATGAAGCCTGTGTGTCACGTTATGCCTCCTGTCTCACCTCCTCCTTGGAGATGCCGGCCTGTTTCTTGCGGTTCCACTCCCCATAGTGCAAACAGCTTCCGTTACGATCAAAGATGTACAAGTTATGAACCGTCATCTATACAGGGGTCAGAGGTTAAAGGTCAGGCTTCACTTCGACCTCAAATGGTGAAATTGTGAATCATTTATATTGCCTTTTTAGTCATGTGATGGCTAGCTATGAAACGACCCCTATTATGTAGTGCTAGACAGAGCGAGGAATAACTACTTCGATCTTTGTCAGTATTTTTGGACTCTCCCTTACTAAATATACGCCGTGCAACTAGCTACAATATAAACGAGTATGTGTGTGTAATGTGATGATGCTATTGAGCTAACGTTGGCTAACAAACTAGACATTCAAGATATCGAGTTACACTGCGTTGTCTGTGTCGTTACTAGCATTATCTAACTTCGAAAATAACTAACAAATAATCATTAATAAAGAGACTTTGTCGAGAATCAAAAACTGTTAACCTTTCTCTTCCTGTTTCTTACAGAAATACCCCAAAAGAGACGCCCCTTCTACTGCCTGACGATAAAAAAGTCTGCCAAACTCTTTCGTTCCGGGCATGAAATCAATGATTGGAAGGAGAGCAAAATACTATAAGAATAGAATAGTTTGTCTGTTTGTGCTACTATTTTACACATCAAGATAGAATTTGTGCGATCATTTCAGAAAGGCACTCCATAAACTGCGTTGTTTTGTCAAGCTACGTGAGATGCGCTACTTGCGTACAAGTGCTCGACAATTTCTTCCGTATCTTTGGTATCCACATAGACGTACGCCGGGTTGCCATGTTCGCGATTTTCTGTCTAACTTTGAAAACAATGTCGGGGGTGAGATGGAGTGGTCGCGGGTTCGGGTTTTTGGGCTAGTTTTAAATTGCACCACGGCCGCAATGGCAATTTATTTAAAATATATACCTAACAAAAATATAAACGCAACAATTTCAACGAGTTACAGTTTATATGAAGAAATAAGTCAATTCATTGGGCCCTAATGTATGGAATTTCACATGACTGGGGGTGCGGCCTGGGAGCCAGGCCCAGCCAATCAGAATGAGTTTTCCCACAAAAGGGCTTTATTACAGACAGAAACACACCTCAGTTAGATAACCCGCGATGGGCCAAACCAAAATATACAACACTTTTACAATCACATGTATGTACAATATTGATATGAAAAAGTGTTTGTACACCAAAGAAAAACATTAGCTATGCAGCTGTAATTAAATTTAAAAAATACACTGAATTATTATTATTATTATCAAATTATTAACATCCCCTCTTGACATGGCCTATTTGAATTGGTCCTTGTGTGCCACTTGGTGCATAATCTAGGGAACAACATCACACTGCTACACTGGCATAGGCCTATTCAATTCATATCCATATTATCCATATTTCATTCTGCGTTTGAAACTATGACCCCATCCTCAGTAGCCTATTCTAGGAGGCTATGGAAGTACTTCTCACCTCGAAATTGCCTTGCTATTCATGTTGAATAAAATTCGTCTGTAACTTTGAACAAAGAATCTGCTAAATCGTTCATTTTACATCTTGCCTAGGCTACTGTGGGCTATCTATTAGATGTAGGCCTATCAGGGGCGTTTGGCTACCTACATCTGCGAGTTAACCATTTATAACGGTTTGTAGTCTTAATATATGGCATATAATAACGGTTTAGTTTCCAGAAAATAGCCTAACATTCGTTTTTTGAAGTACAATAAGGGCAAATTATATTTTCTCTTGCGACATTCAAATACCTTTATTAGTCACATTAGCTAGCAATAATTATTATTTTGATGGAAAACCGAATTTAGCTTCCAAGGTCGTTAGAAGTTAAATTTAGATTCCTTCTTAATTCGCTTGATAACGTTATAGAAAAAAAGTTTATTGGCAAAATGTGGCAACCCCTCTCTCGCTGTTAAAAAACTATGTAGGCTACTATTCAGGCCTTGTGTGCGGGTTTTGAGGAGTCAGATGGATAGCATTTAAACTTGACCTGGCAACCCTGGACGTACGCTAAATAAGTTGTTTCAAAATGGCGGCAGCAACGGCGATGCATTTCGGTCAGTTCTCCTCCGGTAGCGACAT
>NW_019945016.1:40050-55103 GCF_002910315.2 Salvelinus sp. IW2-2015
ACCTGTAAAGTAATTACAACAGCATCTCACACTACTGTAAAAATACAACAGGAATATCTACAGTATGGTTAGGTACACAGTGACCGCCTACTGCATCCACACTACTGGATAAAAAACAACAGGAATCAACACTACTTGTAAAAATACAACAGGAATATCAACAAGTATGTTAGGTACAGCACTGCCATCCACACTGCATCCGGTAACACTGTAAAAGAAACTTACAAATCAGAAGTCAACACTACTGTATAAAAGATACAACAGGAATCAACATACTGTGAAACAATAACAACATGGAACAACACTACTGTAAAAAATGACAGGATCACACTACTATAAAATACAACGAGGAATCAACAGTATTTGAGGTACATACGTCTTCCGCTATACTAGCATCCACACTACTGTAAAAAATAACAACAGGATACAGTATGTAGGTACATAGTGCCCCTACTGCATCCACTACTGTAAAATACAACTAGGAATCAACAGTATGTTAGGTACACACTGTCTCTTACTGGCTCCACACTACTGTAAAATACAACAGAATCAAACTACGTAAAATACAACAGGAAGAACCATATGTTTAGGTAACCACCTGTCCTCTCTACTGCATCACACTACTTGTAAAGAATCAACGATCAACACTAACTGTAAAAATACTTCCTCTCTGCTCTTCCCAGTATGATGCTGGATGAAGCCCATTGGTCAGACAGCTGCAATCTGTTTAAGGCGTGCTCTATAGGTATAGAGAGGAGGCTGATGGCCGGATTCATCGTCGGGGGATGGACAGAGAGGGGAAGGACGGTTGACTTATCAAGATCACTACTCAATACTTACTCTGTCCCTTCTCTCTTCTCTTTCTATTGTGCAGTAGAGAGATCTGGGTATTCCTGGTAGACAGCCTGTATCAGCGACCCTAACCCTCTCGTCTGTTTCTGTCTCTCGCCCCCCCCCCACGGTGTAACTGTTCCAGTAGGAGGTATGCTGGTAGACAGCTCTGTATCAGTCAGACCTAACCTCTCTCTCTGTTGTTTCTCTCTGCCCGCCCCCGCGCGTGTAGCATCGTTCCAGTTTAGTGAGGTAATGTGGTCAGACAGCTGTATTCAGTCAGCCCTAACCCTCTCTCTGTCTGTCTCTCTGCCCCCCCCCCAGGTGTAAGCTGTTGTCCAGTAGAGGTTGCTGGTCGACAGCCTGTATCTAGTCAGCCCTAAACCTCTCTCTGTCTCCTGTCTCTCTGCCCCCCCCCTCCCAGTGTGTTACCATGTTCCAGTAGGGAGGGTAATGCTGGTCAGAAGCCTGTATCAATCGGAGGGTCCAGGATCGCACCTATATCTATGGTTACATGGACTCCAACTACAAACCCAACATGACAAAGGACCAGTGTCTTCGCCTGGTATCTGGAGGTACACGAAACTCTGTTCAGTTTTACACACAATATAAATAATATACTCAAGTAGAAAAATAAGTAGCTGTAAAGATAGCGTACTTTAGACAAGTTAAACACACAGAAGGGTACAGATGTTAAAGGGCAATCTGTAGTTGGGACAGAGCGGTCACCTCACCATTGTTTATTTTTCAAAAACATTTTTACCCCTTTTTCGCCCCAATTTTGTGGTATGCAATTGGTAGTTACAGTCTTGTCTCATCGAAACACAACCAGGCTGCACTGCTTCTTGACACAACGCCCACTTAAGCCAGAAACCAGCCGCACCAATGTGTCGGAGGAAACACAGGGCTATGTCAGTCAGCACTGGGCCCGGCCCGCCACAGGAGTCGCTAGTGTGCGATGGGACAAGGATATCCCTGCCGGCCGAACCCTCCCCTAACCCAGACGACGCTGGGCCAAATGTGTCTCCCGGTCACGACCGGCTGCGACAGAGCCTGGACTCGAACCCAGAATCTCTAGTGGCACAGTGATGCAGTGACCACTCGGGAGATCACACCTCACCATTGTTCCTGTAAACAGACGAGGGTTAAGGGTGGAGAAATGCAACCACTCACAGACAGTCATGGCCACAGACCGACCACCCACTGGACCAAAATTAAAGTTTACAATGATTGAAAAAAAACCATTTATGGTTTGGAAACAATAAAACACAATGTAGTCTCTGACGGGACAAGATGAACAAGGCATCCGCAGGTTCAATAAGAACATCATCATCAACCTCAACCATAAAACACAATGTAGTCTCTGACGGGACAAGATGAACAAGGCATCCGCAGGTTCAATAAGAACATCATCAACCAAAAAACACAGCTCCTCCAACCCGTAAGTAACAGGGGAGTCAAATACAGACTTATTTTAATGTGGATCAGAGGATGGACAGTTTAAAGTGAGACCGGAGCCCAAGCCTCAGAAAACAGTTCAGAGTGTAAATCTAATTTCAGAGAGCACAACACATCTCTCACCCAATATTTATAAGATGGGGGAGCTGGTATCTTCCAGTTCTGGAGTATTAGCCTAAAAGAGCAACCGTGTCCGACTGGATTCTTGACGGGGGGGAGACGTACTCCGAACAGGGCTGTAAGGGGAGACGGATCTATAACAGGGTCATATATATCAGAGAAACATTTAAATATTAATACATTTTTTTTACATTTATTTCACCTTTTATTTATTAACTATTATTATATGAGCTATTATGATTATGCGTTAACTATATTATTATTCCTCCTACAGCGCTGTCCCTGGCTATGGAGAGGGACGGGTCCAGTGGAGGAGTGGTCCGGCTGGCAGCCATCTCAGAGACTGGAGTGGACAGACAGGTCATCCTGGGAAACCAGCTCCCTAAATGGTCTACTGCTTAAAGACACATGTTCTGTTAGGATGTGATGTTGGGTGGGTTTGTAAAGCCCTTTCAGATTTCTAATAAAAAATAAACACATTTTAAATAAAGTTGTTTTGGAAGTAAATATTGTTTATTTAGTTTGTTCACTGATGAACCTGTTTTTAATTAAAGAGGGAGACACCTTGACTGGAGATATACCCTACTGTCTGTTTAAATGACTGGAGATATACCCTACTGTCTGTTTAAATGACTGGAGATATACCCTACTGTCTGTATTAAATGACTGAGATATACCCTACTGTACTGAACACTGTCTGTTTAAATGACCTGAGAAGTATATCCCTAACTGTCTGTTAAATGACTGGAGATATACCTACTGTCTGTGTAAATGACTGGAGATATACCCTACTGTCTCGTTGTAAATGACTGGAGATATACCCTACTGTCTGTTTAAATGACTGGAGATATACCCTACTCGTCTGTTTAAATGACTGGAGATATACCCTACTGTCTGTTTAAATGACTGAGATATACCTACTGTCTGTGTAAATGACTGGAGATATACCCTACTGTCTGTGTAAATGACTGGAGATATACCCTACTGTCTGTGTAAATGACTGAGATATACCCTAGTCTCTGTGTAAATGACTGGAGATATACCTACTGTCTGTTTAAATGACTGGAGATATATCTCCCCTTCCCCTCATCCCTCTCTCCACCATCCCTCCCCTCTCATCCTCCCCTCTCTCTTCTCCACCATCCTCCTCTCATCCCTCTTTCTCCACCATCCTCCTCTCATCCTCCCTTCATTCCCTCTCTCACCTCTCATCCCTCACTCCTTCCCTCCCTCTCATCTCTTCTCCACCATCCTCCTCCTCCTCTCCTTCATCCCACCACCTCTCCTCCCTCTTCCACCATCCTCCTCTCATCTCTCTACTTTCCCTCATTCCTCCATCCCTCCTCCCCTCATCCCTCTTCTCCACCATCCTCTCCTCATCCTCTTCTCCACCATCCTCCCCTCATCACCTCTCTCCAGCATCCTCTCCATCCCTCTTCTCCACCATCCTCCCCTCATCCCTCTTCTCCACCATCCCTCCCCATCCTCTCTCCACCATCCTCCCTCATCCCTTCTCCACATCCTCCCCTCATCCCTCTTCTCACCATCCTCCCTCATCCCTCTTTTCCACCATCCTCCCCTCATCCCTCTTCTCCACCATCCTCCTCTCATCCCTCTTCTCCACCATCCTCCCCTCATCCCTCTTCTCCACCATCCTCCCCTCATCCCTCTTCCACCATCCTCCTCTCATCTTCTCCACCATCCTCCCCTCATCCCTCTTCTCCACCATCCTCCCTCATCCCTCTTCTCCACCATCCTCCTCTCATCCTCCCCTCATCCCTCTTCTCCACATCCTCCTCTGATCACTCTTCTCCAACACCCTCCTCTCATCCTCTCTCCACCATCCCCTCTCTCCCTCTTCTCTAACCATCCCCCTCATCCCTCTTCTCCACCATCCTCCCCTCATCCCTCTTCTCCACCATCTCCTCGCATCCCTCTTCTCCACCATCCCTCCCTCATCCCTTCTCTCCACCATCCTCCCCTCATCCCTCTTCTCCACCATCCTCCTCTCATTCTCCCCTTATCCCTCTTCTTCCCCATCCTCCTCTCATCCCTCTTTTCCACCATCCTCTCTCATCCCTCTTCTCCACCATCCTCTCCTCATCCCTCTTCTCCACCATCCTCCCCTCATCCTTCTTCTCCAGCATCCTCCTCTCATCCCTCTTCTCCACCATCCTCCTCTCATCCCTCTTCTCCACCATCTCCTCCATCCTCCCCTCATCCTCTTCTCCACCATCCTCCCTCATCCCTCTTCTCCACCATCCTCCCCTCATCCCTCTCTCCACCATCCTCCTCTCATCCCTCTTCTCCACCATCTCCCCTCATCCCTCTTCTCCACCATCCTCCCCTCATCCTCTTCTCCACCATCCTCCTCTCATCCCTCTTCCCACATCCTCCCCTCATCCCTCTTCTCCACCATCTCCCTCCATCCCTCTTCTCCACCATCCTCCTCTCATCCTCTTCTCCACCATCCTCCCCTCATCCCTCTTCTCCACCATCCTCCTCCCATATCTCTGTCTGTCTGTCTGTCTGTCTGTCTGTCTGTCTGTCTGTCTGTCTGTCTGTCTGTCTGTCTAGCCAGCCCAGAGAAGAGCGGAGGTATCAGAGATGAAATAACAGATGTCACTGTTGAGGATAAAACACAGAGACAAAAGACGGTGTTGATCAGCTTGACTCTGTCAATCTTTATTGCCACATCGTTGCATCATCACATTCAGCCTCAAACAACCATCAAAGCAGGAAATAAACACAGAAATGAAAAGAACGACGAAAGAAAGACCAGCTAGAGGGGCGTGGTCTCAGTCCACAGAACCACCAGAGGAGTTCTAGAACCTCACGGAACCCTGAGAGTTCTACTGATGGTTCTGTCTGGTTACCATGGCAGTGACTCCCCCTCCTCCTCCAGACCCAAAGTATCACACAAACAGGATATTCAAATTAAAACACTTTCAGCTTTAAATCAAGAACGCCTCCCAAACACAAGCGGTTAGTATGAGCACCACACACAGATGTTCCTAGCAGCTTCGGGTTCAACGGGGTGGGTGGTGACGGGGTGGTACGGGGTGGTGACGGGGGTGGGTGGTGACGGGGTGGTGACGGGGTGGTGACGGGGTGGTGACGGGGGTGGGGTGGTGACGGGGGGTGGGTGGTGACGGGGTGGTGACGGGGGGTGGGTGGTGACGGGGGTGGGTGGTGACGGGGTGGTGACGGGGGGTGGGTGGTGACGGGGGGTGGGTGGTGACGGGGTGGTGACGGGGGGTGGGTGGTGACGGGGGGTGGTGGTGACGGGGGGTGGGTGGTGACGGGGGTGACGGGGTGGGTGGTGACGAGGGTAGTGGTGACGGTGTGTATCAGCAGAGCAGTAGATTATTATTGATGAGATCACAGGCAGATTACATGTAGACGAAGCCAATCTAATATTAACTGGAGAAGGCTTAATGGTTAGGGTTAGGGGCGGGGTTAAGGTTAGGGGCGGGGTTAGGGGCGGGGGCGGGGTTAGACACAGCAAATAAAAGAAAAACAAGGAAAAGACGACTTCCAGAAAGCCCAGAGAAAATGCTCAGATTGTCCTGTGATTGGTCAGAGAGCAGAGAGGGCGTGGGGGTTCCAAGACACTCCCATTCCTGTCTGCGTCTCAGTGCCGGCCAATCAGAACCACTTCCTGTGTTTTTTGTCATCGTCATGGTGACTCCATAGCCATGCGTGAAGCCGAACGGAGCTTTCCCATTGGTTTATATCAAAGGTCAAATGGTTAAAGTGTGGAAAAGTTCCACTAGTCATCTCCCAGAAGCCCCTGATCCCTGCAGAGGGTGTCAGGGGTCATTCCTCCTAACTTCGTCTCTTTCTACTTGGTTATAGTTCCTACTTTACACTATCCCATTCTCCATCTCTCCTCTCTCTCTCTATCCCGCTCTCCTCTCCTCCGGCCATCCTCCATCTCTATCCCGCTCTCCTCTCCTCCGGCCATCCTCCATCTTTCCTCTTCTCAATCTTCTCCAGTCTACTCCTTCCATCCTCCATCTCTATCCCGCTCTCCTCTCCTCCATCTTCTCCAGTCTACTCCTTCCATCCTCCATCTCTCCGCTTTCCTCTTCTCAATCTTCTCCAGTCTACTCCTTCAATCCTCCATCCTTCTCCAGATTGTGCCTTTGAAGGCTGTCTGTAATTCAATGGCCATTTCAGTTCATCCTCTGATTCTTAGCCTTATAAAGTCCTAGTCGGCAGTAACAATAGTAACACAGAATATTATAAAAACTCAATATAATCCCCAAAGGTATTCCGTGTGTGTGCCACATATTCCCAACGAGGCCAGATCCTGATATCCCAGAATATATTCCCAACCAGATTCCCAAAGTCAATATGGAGGTAGAATCTCCAAGACAAGTCAGCCTATTTCTATAGCAACACTATGAATCCAACTACGTCCTATGTAGTGTATATTACCTGACCTGGTCTCTCTGTACAGCTGAACTGAGGCAGGGTGCTGTGGTTCCTCCCAGCCACCAGGGGGCTCCACCACAGGCTTCTTTCCTGCTGCTCTGCTCTCTTTGGGTTCAATGCAGCTATGATACATTATAACAACAAGGCTAACAAATGGTGGCTAAGGCTAACCCAGGCTAACACAGGCTAATACAAAAGCCTTAGGCTAACACATGAGCCCGGCTTGCGTAAGGCTAACCCATGCTAACCTGACTAGCACAGTCTAACAAATGCTAACCTGTTTAGCGCAGTTTAGCATGTTAAACCATTACGATGATAGCATGGCTAACTCAGGCTAACATGCTAAACCATCTTGGCGTCTGGTAAGGCACCCGGCAGAAAACCCCCCAGAAACGTCCGTCTGTGATAGAAGTTCTCTTCATACATAACATCTAATCTAACTCTTCATACAGAAAATAAATCGAACTACCATAGAAACCTCTTCTGGTGCACAGTGCAGGCGGCAGAACCTAATCAGTTGGATGGGCCTTTGATAGGCGGGTTTTACACGGGAATCGGGACCGGGTTTTACACGGGAATCGGGACCGGGTTTTACACGGGAATCGGGACCGGGTTTTACACGGGAATCGCACAATGCATCATTTTTTTAATGAATGTTATAGAAAGACCACATGCGTTTCAAGTTTGGCCGAAGATTACAATTGATTTGCGTATGTTCAATTTTTTGTTGTTGTTGGAACAGTTACATTTTAATAATAACATTTTAATTTCTCAAAATCATTGTCACATGGTTAATCATATAAATCTGAATTAAAATGATACAAATCTAAAAGTTAAAATGAAACCAATGCGAGAGCCTCTGCCATATGGACACATTGATACACTGTGATTCATTGGCTGCTAAAGAAATGAGAGCCTATAACTCAGAGATAGCCGATAGGCCAATATAGCAGTAGGTCTATAACTCAGAGATAGCCTATAGGTCAATGCAGCAGTAGGCCTATAACTCAGAGATAGTATATAGGCCAATGTAGTAGTAGGCCTATCTCAGAGATAGCCCTATACGATCAATGTAGCAGTAGGCCTATAACTCAGAGATAGTTAATAGGCCAAATGTAGCAGTAGGCCTATAATCAGAGATAGTATATAGGCAATGTAGCAGTAGGCCTATCTCAAGATAGCCTATAGGCCAATGTAGCAGTAGCCTATAACTCAGAGATAGCATATAGGCCAATGTAGTAGTAGGCCTATCTCAGAGATAGCCATAGGCCAATATAGCAGTAGGCCTATAACTCAGAGATAGCCTATAGGTCAATGCAGCAGTAGGCCTATAACTCAGAGATAGTATATAGGCAATGTAGCAGTAGGCCTATAACTCAGAGATAGTATATAGCCAATGTTAGCAGTAGGCCTATCTCAGAGATAGCCTATAGGCCAATGTAGCAGTAGGCCTATACTCAGAGATAGCATATAGGCCAATGTAGTAGTAGGCCTATCTCAGAGATAGCCTATAGGCCAATGTAGCAGTAGGCCTATAACTCAGAGATAGTATATAGGCCAATATAGCAGTGCCCTAGGCCTATAACTCAAGGATAGTCTATAGGCCAATGTAGCAGTAGGCCTATAACTCAGAGATAGCCTATAGGCCAATATAGCAGTAGCCTATAACTCAGAGATAGCCTAGGCCAATATAGCAGTAGGCCTATAACTCAGAGATAGCCTATAGGCCAATGTAGCAGTAGACCTAAAACGTCCATCATCTACTCAGTAAAATACATATTCCTAAAGCCAACAAATAAAAACAGTCAAAATATCCCAATAAAAATATTTATTCTTTCTTTTCAATCGCATTCATCTCTCTACTCTGCTGTCTGCCTCCCTTTCCATTGTTCTTGACTTGGTCATCACCTGAGTCCAGCTATCATCACCTGAGTCCAGCTATCATCACCTGAGTCCAGCTATCATCACCTGAGTCCAGCTATCATCACCTGAGTCCAGCTATCATCAACTGAGTCCAGCTATCATCACCTGAGTCCAGCTATCATCACCTGAGTCCAGACCAAAGGCTAGCGAACCTGCAACATTGTATCAACTAGCCTATTCCGGGCCCTCAGAGTTTCCCGCACCAGTGAGCTTCGGGACAGAAAGCAGTTTTTTCTGCCATTTCCACTGGATATATGGGATCATCAGATCATGATATTTAGCTTTTTCACACCGAGGCTTGTTGATTATCATTGGCCAGGAGTGTTTTTTTTCCAAATACCGTGAGGAACTATTATCATTCGCAATGGATGTATAAAAAAAATGTCAGACTTCATGAACTTCCTGTGTGAGGTGAGGAAAAAATGACTGAGAGGCTCAGCTGATAACAGGTGGTGGTGACGGGGTGGGTGATCAGTGGTGGACGTGGTGGCAATCAGACATCCCAAATCAGCTTTTCTACATATACACGCAGCAGGCCAGGTAGGCCTACTTCTATGCATGCTCAGGTGCGCACACTCCCTCAACAATATCAGGGCAGAGAAACCAGACACATGCTCTCCCTCAACGTTATCAGGGCAGAGAAACCAGACACATGCTCTCCCTCAACACTATCAGGGCAGAGAAACCAGACACATGCGCCCCCTCAACACTATCAGGGAAGAGAAACCAGACACATGCTCTCCCTCAACACTATCAGGGCAGAGAAACCAGACACATGCTCTCCCTCCATGTTATCAGGGAAGAAAAACCAGACACATGCTCTCCCTCAACACTATCAGGGCAGAGAAACCAGACACGTGCTCATTGCTCACATATAGCGCTCCAAACAAAAGACAATAAAAAAAATGGACAACAGGAGTAATTATATAATTTTGCCAAAACATAAATGTACTTTAAGGGAAGACAGCATCCTAACAGTGCACTGTGCACCCGCCAACTTTCCAATTCCCAAGAGGCTGAAACTAGAGCTCTGTATATAATGACTAGATGCTCATGTCTCCGCCCTAACAACGGGAGTCGTTGTCCTAATGGCAGGAAGGCAGGCGACATGCTTAGGTCTGCATATTATGCCCATAGAAACGCATTGGGCTTATTCTGGAGAGACTTCCTCTCTGTTGTAACTATCTCACTGGGGAAAGCATCCAATCAGCACCCCTCTATGTTAATATATGTCTCTGATGCCGTCTGGCCAGAAATAGTATCACAGAGGACACAGATGAGACAGAGGGGAAAGACAGAGGGGACAGAGGAGACAGAGGAGAAAGACAGACAGAGGACACAGAGGAGACAGAGGGGACAGAGGGGTGCTGTTTCTGTCACTCGGATGCTTTATCTGAGATTGATGGGTCTTTGTGTTGGCGTGCGTCTCGGTCAAATAAATTATCGATATTTAATTTGTACGGGGAAAGGAGGTACGGTAGTGTGGGCCGCCTGAGGCACCGGCCATAATGCTCTGCTGGTGCCTGAGAACGAATCAACAACTAGAACAGAACCATCAGAAAGACCCTCAGAACTACGATCTAAAAAGACCTGTTGTATATGAGAACGCTAAACACTACAGCAGGAACACACACACTGGCGTTATCTAGTGTTGTGTGTGAGTGACACAGAGTGTGCAAAGCGTTGACACACACACACACACACACTCTGTTCCGTATTCAATTACACAATGACAGAGACAGAAGCATGCAGACACACACACACGCCTCAGTCCATATAGCTACATTATACACCGTGTCATGTAGTGTAGTAGCATCAGTTATAACAGCAGTACGTAGTGTTATGACAGGTCATAGCCTGTCAGCTGGATATGCAGTGTCCTTACAGGAAGGTTGTCTGTGTGTGGGGTCAGGGGTGAGAGGTCACACAGGGGTCTCCTTGCTCTTCAGATCGGGGGCACTAAACTGCCTCTTCATGCGAGGGGGGGTGCTGTACCCCTCCTGGAACCACCCTACACCACCTCCTCTTGGCCCGTGGCCCCCCCACCGTGGCCCCTCCACCGTGGCCCCTCCAACGTGGCCCCCTGGTGGAGGGTTGTGGCTGCGTGGCAGGCTGCTGCTGTGGTAGAGGTGTTGGTGAGGAGGGATGTAGTAGGGGTGATGGTACCCTCCTCTGTCTCCCCCTCCTCCTCCCCCTTGCTGAAACCTCCCTCCTTCTCCTCTCTGATCCCTCTCTCTTCCTCTGCCCTCCATCCCTCCTCCTCCTCCTCCTCCACGATAACGCGGTCGCCCCTGGTGACCGCCTCCGTTGTTGTTGGGGTTGCCGTGGTAGTTATTTCCCTGGTGATTGTTGTTGTTGTTGCCCTGCGGGGAGCTGTCCAGGGAGTTCCGCCTATATCGCCACGGAGGCGGACACTGCTGTTGCCCGGGAACTGGGAAGTGTGGGTTCCCGTGGTTACTGTTGCTACGGTGCTGTTGTGGTTGTTGCCAGGTGCGGTGTGGGGAGGGGGTGTGGCCTCTAGGGACCATCTGGAAGGGGAGTGGGAGGAGAGCAGCAGGAGGAGGAGAGGGAGTTGCTTTACCACCTCCTCCCTCTGCCCGCTCTTCCCACTCCCCATCTATCCCCCCCTCCCCCAGCATCATCAGGGCAGTGGCAGGGCTCCATGAGAGACGGTGGTGGGGGTTGCTCTTGAAGGGGAACTTCAGTTTACAGTCCTGTGGGGGGATGAAGCGGCCGGTCCCGGGGAGGTGGACCACAGGGGGGGGGTGCACTGGGACCAGAGGGGTGTTGGGGGTTGGGGAGTTCTGGGTGTTCTGGAGGAGGAGAAAGATAGAATGGTTTATATTCTGCGCCACAGGGACTATACTACAGGGCCCCCTGGTGGAGCTGCGTCACAGGGACTATACTACAGGGCCCCCTGGTGGAGCTGCGTCACAGGGACTAATACTACAGGGCCCCCTGGTGGAGCTGCGTCACAGGGACTATACTACAGGGCCCCCTGGTGGAGCTGCGTCACAGGGACTATACTACAGGGCCCCCTGGTGGAGCTGCGTCACAGGGAGTATACTACAGAGGGTGTAGTGTATTCTAACCTGTCTGAGTCTTTTAGTAATATTCTGTTGTTGAAGGTTCTGTATTCGGGTCTGTTCCTGTTTCAGCCACCTCATCCTCCCTCGTCTAAAGGCTGGGTCGTCTGTCATCAGCTTAACTACTCTCTTCTCATTGGGTGGATTGGGCTGTCCGTCATCATCGGCCCCGTCACCATCACATTGGGAACCGCCCCCTTCCTCGTCGTCATTTTCCATGTCCTCCTCCTGAGAAGAGATGAGAGAGAAACAGAGGAGAGACGGGGGTGAGAGAGAGGTATATATAGTGTGTGTGTGTGTGTGTGTGTGTGTGTGTGTGTGTGTATATACAGTGCCTTCCAAAAGTATTCAGACCCCTTGACTTTTTCCACTTTGTTACGTTACAACCTTATTCTAAAATGCATTAAACATTTTTCCTCATCACACAATACCTCATAATGACAAACCAAAATGTTTGCAAATTTATGAAAACATCAATACCTATTTTACATAAGTATTCAGACCCTTTGCTATGAGACTCTAAATTGAGCTCAGGTGCATCCTGTTTCCATTGATCATCCTTGAGATGTTTCTACAACTTGATTGGAGTCCACCTGTGGTAAATTCAATTGATTTGATATGATTTGGAAAGGCACACACCTGTCTATACAAGATCCCACAGTTGAGCGTGCACGTCAGGGCAAAAACCAAGCCATGAGGACGAAGGAATTGTCCGTAGATTGTGTCGAGGCACAGATCTGGGGAAGGGTACCAAAAAATGTCTGCAGCATTGGTACAGTGGCCTGACGGAAGCCACTCCTCAGTAAAAGGCACATGACAGCCTGTTTGGAGTTTGCCAAAAGGCACCTAAAGGACTCTCAGACCATGAGAAACAAGATTCTCTGGTCTGATGAAACCAAGATTGAACTCTTTGGCCTGAATGCCAAGCGTCACGTCTGGAGGAAACCTGGCACCATCCCTACGGTGAAGCATGGTGGTGGCAGCATCATGCTGTGGGAATGTTTTTCAGTGTCAGGGACTGGGAGACTAGTCAGGATCAAGAGAAAGATGAACGGAGCAATGTACAAAGAGATCCTTGATAAAAACCTGTTCCAGAGCGCTCAGGACTTCAGATTGGGGCGAAGGTTCACCTTCCAACAGGACAACGACCCTAAGCACACAGCCAAGAAAACACAGGAGTGGCTTCGGGACAAGTCTCTGAATGTCCTTGAGTTGCCCATCCAGAGCCCGGACTTGAACCCAATCGAACATCTGGAGAGACCTGAAAATAGCTGTGCAGCGAAGCTCCCCATCCAACCTGACAGAGCTTGAGAGGATCTGCAAAGAAGAATGGGAGAAACTCCCCAAATACAGGTGTGCCAAGTTTGTAGCATCATACCCAAGAAGACTGAAGGCTGTAATCGCTGCCCAAGGTGCAACAAAGTACTGAGTAAAAGGTCTGAATACTTATGTAAATGTGATATCATTATTACTTTTTTTTTTACATTTGCAAAAATGTCTAAAAACCTGTTTTTGCTCACCTATAAAGAAAATGAGAATTAAAAACAGGTTCCTGGTACGACCGTGATCTGGCAGAGATACTCCACCTCAAGAATTCCATTTGGTGAAAGGCTCGGCACACGCAAAGTCAGGCTGACTGGCTCTCGTTCAGGCAAATGAGAAGTAAGTGCACTCAGCCTATCCGGAAGGCCAAAGTTAGTTACTATAAGCAGCAGTTCTCTCTCTGTGGGTCAAACCCCAAGAAGTTCTGGAAAACGGACCTGGAGAATAAACCCTCATCCTCACAGCTGCCCATGTACCTTAATGTTGATGATGTGGTTGTTACTGACAAGCACATAGCTGATCTCTTTAATCACCACTTCATTAAGTCAGGATTCCTATTTGACTCCGCCATGCCTCCTTGCCCGTCCAACATTTCCTCATCTCCCACCCCTTCTAATGCGACTATCCCCCATGCTTCTCCATCTTTTTCCCCTGCCCCACTACAAAGTTTCTCCCTGCAGGCAATCACTGAGTCCGAGGTGCTAAAGGAGCTCCTTAAACTTGACCCCCCAAAAAACATTTTTGCTACCCCTTTCATTACCAAGCCTGTCTCTGCTCTCTGGGGAGGTTCCCATTGCTTGGAAGGCAGCCACAGTTCATCCTTTATTTAAAAGGGGGAGATCAAGCTGATCCTAACTGTTGTAGGCCTATTTCTATTTTGCCGTGTTTATTGACAAGTTTTTCCCAACACTTTTGATAATCAACTGACTGTCTGTCTTGATGTCTATAGTATTCTCTCTGGTATGCAATCTGTTTTCTGCTCAGGTTATGCATGTGTCACTGCAACCTTAAAGATCCTCAATGATGTCACCATTGACCTTGTGCTGCTATTTTTATTGACTTGGCCAAAGCTTTTGATACAGTAGACCATTCCGTTCTTGTGGGCTGGCTAAGGAGTATTGATGTCTCTGAGGGGTCTTTGGCCTGGTTTGCTAACTACCTCTCTCAAAGAGTGCAGTGTATACAGTCAGAAAATCTGCTCTCTCAGCCTGTCACCAAGGGAGTACCCCAAGGCTCGATCCTAGCCCCCATGCTCTTCTCAATTTACATCAACAACATAGCTCAGGCAGTAGGAAGTTCTCGCATCCAATTATATGCAGATGATCCAGTCTTATACTCAGCTGGCCCCTCCCCGGATTTTGTATTAAATGCTCTACAACAAAGCTTGCTTAGTGTCCAACAAGCTCTCTCTACCCTTAACCTTGTTCTGATCACCTCCAAAACAAAGGTAATGTGGTTTGGTAAGAAGAATGCCCCTCTCCCCACAGGTGTGATCACTACCTCTGAGGGTTTAGAGCTTGAGGTAGTCACCTCATACTTGGGAGTATGGTACTTGGGAGTATGGCTAGACGGTCCTTCTCTTAGCACATATCAAAGCTGCAGGCTAAAGTTAAATCTAGACTTGGTTTCCTCTATCGTAATCGCTCCTCTTCCACCCCAGCTGCCAAACTAACCCTGATTCAGATGACCATCCTAGCCATGCTAGATTACGGAGACATAATTTATAGATCGGCTCTCGAGCGGCTAGATGTTCTTTACCATTCGGCCATCAGATTTGCCACCAATGCTCCTTATAGGACACATCACTGCACTCTACACTCCTCTGTAAACTGGTCATCTCTGTAGACCTGTGGTTGATGCTTATTTATAAAA
>NW_019945017.1:0-9010 GCF_002910315.2 Salvelinus sp. IW2-2015
TTCACCACTTGACCCCCTAATATACTGTACTGTCAAGTGACGTGTTAACCGGACCTGCCTCAGCACTGGTGACCCCCTAGATATCACTTACTGTCAGGTGACCCCCCCTAAAAAACACCTGACTCACACTGTGACCCCTTAATATACTGTAAACTTGTCAGGTGACGTAAACCCCTGCTTCGAGGCTCAGTGAAACCCCCCATAATTATCAGTGAACAGGTGTTACATCTGTCAGGTTGACTGTAAATCACCCTGCTCAGCACTGGACCCCTAATATACTGTACTGTCAGGTGACTGTAAACGCCGCCTGCGCTTTACCACTTGACCCCTAATATACTGACGTTCAGGTGACTGTAAACACCAGCCTGCTTGCACCTTCACCACTGTGACCCCCTAAATACCTGTAACTTCAGGTGACTGTTAAACACCTGTCACCACTGTGACCCCCTAAGTATACACTGTCAGGTGACTGTAAACACCCTGCTCACCACAATGTGACCCCGAAATTACTGTACTGTCAGGTGACGTAAAAAACCCTGCTCACACTGTGGACGCCCTATATACTTTCTGTCAGTGGACTGTACACAGAAACCTGCTCACCACTGTGACCCCAATTATACTGTACATGTAGGTGACTGTAAAACAACCCTGGCTCACCACTGTGACCCCCTAATATAGTGCTTGAGTTACAGACCTGTACGTGACACTAATACGATTGTGACGTAAACACCCTGCTCACACTGTGACCGCCTAATATACTGTACTGTCAGTGACTGTACACCTTACACTGTGACACACCTGCTTCCAGGTGACTGAACATTGACCGCCACTACCCCTAATAATGTACTGTCAGGTGACTAAAACGACCCTGTCAGCCTGTGACCCCTAATATACTGTATGTTCAGGTGACTTATACAGCACCCCTTCTAGTTCGTGCTTACACCTGCCCCACTGTGACCCCCTAATATACTGTACTGTCAGGTGACTGTAACAGCCCTGCTCACGCATGTTGACCCTAATATACTGTACTGTCAGTGACTGTAAAACCCATGCCTCATACCACTGTGGACCCCCTAATAACTGTACTGTCAGGTGCTGTAAACGACCCTGCCTCACCACTGTGACCCCCTGCCCTAATATACTGTTACTGTTCAGGTGACTTAAACACCCTGCTCACACTTGATGACCCCTAATAGTACTTACTGTCCGGTGACTGTAAACACCCTGCTCACACATCTGTGAACCCCCCCTAACAGATACTGTACTTCAAGGTGACTGTAACGCCTGCTCAGGCACTGTGACCCCTAATATACTGTACTGTCAGGTGACTGTAAACAGCCCTGCTCACACTTGACCCCTAATATACTGTATGTCAGGTGACTGTAAACAACCCTGCTCAACCACTGGTTGACCCCCAATAGATGTTACTGTCAAGGTGACTGTTAAAACACCTGCTCACCAACTGTGCCCCCTAATATATGTTATGGTCAGGTGACGTAAACACCTGCTCACACTGTGGACCCCTAAAACTGTAGCTGTCAGTTGGACTGTAAACAACCTGCTCAGCACGTGACCCCCTAATTACGCCTTACTGTCAAGTGACTAAAAACGACCTGCTCACACTGTGACCCCAATATACTACTGTTCAGGTGACGACAACGCCCTGCTCACCACTGTGACCCCCTAATATACTGTACTGTCAGGTGACTGTAAACGACCTGCTCAGCACTGTGACCCCCTAATATACTGTACTGTCAGGTGACTAAAAACGACCTGCTCAGCACTGTGACCCGCTAATATACTGTACTGTCAGGTGACTAAAAACGACCTGCTCAGCACTGTGACCCGCTAATATACTGTACTGTCAAGTGAATTAAAAAATCATTAGCGAGGATGTCTCACCTGGTTATTCTTGGCAGGTGTGCTGTGTCCAGCGGCGGCTGGGAAGTGTTCTGCTGCCTTCGCCTTTTTCTCCTTCCCTCCTTTCTCCTTCCCTCCTTTCTCCTGCTGCTGCTTAGGCTCAGAGTCTGCTCCTGATTCAGTCGTCATGGCGAATCACACTGGAACAGAGAGAAAGAGGAGGAGAGAGAAAGACCGAGAGATAGGAGGAGGAGAGGATTTAGATGAGTCGACTATGAGTCGTTCCATGTCATTTCAGCAAGCCAYGATWCCMWCYGWSWCRGWKGGWTAGAACATAGTTCTTGTAGTTAGAAACAGGTAAGATTGGCATTCCTGAAAACATTATTTTGTTTAAATAAAATGTTCTTTGAGAAAGTAGGCTAATTGATTGTACCCAAATTGGCCATTTTAATTTATAGGATTCATATAATATTCAATAAATATAGTACTCAACATCCGATTTGGACTAAACTATTTCCTACCAATGAGTAAGACATGAGGAATCCCACCCCCTAAAAATAAAAAGCTGCCCACGGACCCCGCTATGCCAATCCCACCCCAACAACCAGAATAAAGTATAAGTTCTCTACGTTTGACAAGTAGTATGATGCTGCGGATTGGAGTATTGCTTCTCCATACTATGTATTCCCTGTGAATATTTCATATTTTTTTGAGAGGGTAGTAAGTTTTAAGTTCCTCGGCATACACATCACGGACAAACTGAATTGGTCCACCCACACAGACAGCGTBGTGAAGAAGGCGCAGCAGCGCCTCTTCAACCTCAGGAGGCTGAAGAAATTCGGCTTGTCACCAAAAGCACTCACAAATTTCTACAGATGCCCAATCGAGAGCATCCTGTCGGGCTGTATCACCGCCTGGTACGGCAACTGCTCCGCCCACAACCGTAAGGCTCTCCAGAGGGTAAGGAGGTCGGCAGAACGCATCACCGGGCAAACTACCTGCCCTCCAAGACACCTACACCACCGATGTCACAGAGAAGGCCATAAAGATCATCAAGGACAACAACCACCCGAGCCACTGCCTGTCACCCCGCTATCATCCAGAAGGTGAGGTCAGTACAGGTGCATCAAAGCAGGGACCGAGAGACTGAAAAACAGCTTCTATCTCAAGGCCATCAGACTGTTAAACAGCCACTACTAACATCGAGTGGCTGCTGCCAACATACTGACTCAACTCCAGCTCACTTTAATAATGGAAATTGATCAAAAATGTATCACTAGCCACTTTAAATAATGCCACTTAATATAATGTATATGTATATACCGTACTCTATATCATCTACTGCATCTTGCCATCTTATTGTAATACATGTATCACTAGCCACTTTAAACTATGCACTTTTATGTTTACATACCCTACAGTACTCATCTCATATGTATATACTGTACTCTATACCATCTACTGCATCTTGCCTATGCCGTTCTGTACCACCACTCATTCATATATCTTTATGTACATATTCTTTATCCCTTTACACTTGTGTGTATAAGGTAGTAGTTGTGGAATTGTTAGGTTAGATTACTTGTTGGTTATTACTGCATTGTCGGAACTAGAAGCACAAGCATTTCGCTACACTCGCATTAACATCTGCTAACCATGTGTATGTGACAAATAACATTTGATATGATTTGAAAGTACCATGTTTTGACCACTAGATGCTGTGTTCCTGCTATACCACCACACTTTATCCATTTTGCTGGGCTCTTGTGTTTATTAAATAGAACATTTTCTTTTGCAACTTTGGGTTAGAAAACCAATAGACTTAGATCATGAGTAAAAATAAATGGTGGTTATCCTCACAATTCAAGCCAGTCCTCCATGAAAGTCCTCCATTAAATAAAAAAAAGAAAACGTTACCTCACAGTCACTCTAACCCATCAACTAGGCGGCAGGGTAGCCTACTGGTTAGAGCGTTGGGCCAGTAACCAAAGGTTGCAAGATTGAATCCCCGAGCTGACAAGGTAAACATCTGTCGTTCTGCCCCTGAACAAGGCAGTTAACCCACCGTTCCTAGGCCGTCATTGAAAATAAGAATTCGTTCTTAACTGACTTGCCTAGTTAAATAAAGGTAAAAACTTAAACTAGGTGCATGAATAGAGAAACACACTAACAATGGGCAAGTAACAAACCTTTCAACTGGGAAACCATCACCACATTAAGGGAAGGAAACATCCAACTGTTTATCTGTCAAACAGAAACACCTCTCAACTACTCTCTGATCACCATCCTGGTTATCTAGGGATGGCTGACAGGCCTCTGTAGACGATGTGGAGTACCTAGAGGTTTGTAGTATAGATGTCCGACACAGTGTTTCCTCCTGGCATATCTAGGGGTTCAGGCTAGGGGTTCTTACCCACAGAGAGAGAGATTTAACACAGTGTTTCCTCCTGGCATATCTAGGGATTCAGGCTAGGGGCTCTTACCCACAGAGAGAGAGATTTAACACAGTGTTTCCTCCTGGCATATCTAGGGATTCAGGCTAGGGGCTCTTACCCACAGAGACATGGTAAGAGAGAGTCTCCGGGATTCCACAGCCAAGACCTCAGGGAAGTACAGGCTGCAAAAGCTCTGAATAGATAGCGGACGGGTTGTAAATGGAACATTTAGTAACTGTATAGAGAAAAACACTGAACGGCTGTGAGGTCATTGTTATGACTCCGTTACAAGAGACAGTTCAAGTCGTACAGGAGGGAACCGCACTGTTCACAGGATTCTATTCTTGTCCTAACTCAGGATTTTGTTGTTTCACTGTCGCTTAGACAGTAGCGATAGAATCTACCTGCTCTACCCTTCTCTCTTGGCTGTGTGTTTACGTGGCGAGCTGAGCTGGGAACAGGATTACAGCGAGATGCCCAAACCAGGCTCTGCCAACCCACAACAATACACTACCCACTCACTCAGGAGCAGAGAGCAGGTTATTTATTTTAAAAGGATTTGGATAATGTTGATTTGATTTCGTTATAAACCCAGCCTTGTTTTCATAGAACAGAAATAAACCCGTAAAAAGCCGTAAGCAGCTTGTTTCTTTAGGCTTGCATAACAAATGGCACCCTATTCCCTACATAGTGCACTACTTTAGACCAGAACCAATAGGGTAGTAGTGCACTACTTTTGACCAGAACCCAGTTGGACCGGGAGTGACTCCAGAACATGTGTTTATTAAGGCTAGAGTTGGACCGGGAGTGACTCCAGAACATGTGTTTATTAAGGCTAGAGTTGGACCGGGAGTGATCCAGAACATGTGTTTATTAAGGCTAGAGTGGACCGGGAGTGACTCCTGAACATGTGTTTATTAGGCTAGAGTTGGACGGGAGTGACTCCAGAACATGTGTTTATTAAGGCTAGAGTTGGACCGGGGTGACTCCAGAACATGCGTTTTTTAAGGCTAGAGTTTGGACAGGGAGTGACTCCAGAACATGCGTTTTATTAAGGCTAGAGTTGGACCGGGAGTGACTCCAAGAACATGCGTTTATTAAGGCTAGAGTTGGAACCGGGGAGTTTGACTCCAGAACATGCGTTTATTAAGGCTAGAGTTGGACCGGGAGTGACTCCAGAAAGCATGTGTTTTATTAAGGCCTAGAGTTGGACCGGGAGTGACTCCAGAACTGTGTTTATTAAGGCTAGAGTTGGGCGGGAGTGACTCCAGAACATGTGTTTATTAAGGCTTGAGTTGGCCGGGAGTGACAGAACTTGTTTATTAAGGCTAAGAGTTGGACCGGGAGTGACTCCAGAACATGTGTTTATTAAGGCTAGAGTTGGACCGGGAGTGACTCCAGAACATGTGTTTATTAAGGCTAGAGTTGGCCGGGAGTGACTCCAGAACATGTGTTTATTAAGGCTAGAGTTGGACCGGGAGTGGACTCCAGAACATGTGTTTATTAAGGCTAGAGTTGGACCGGGAGTGACTCCAGAACATGTTTTATTAAGGCTAGAGTTGGACCGGGAGTGACTCCAGAACATGTGTTTTATTAAGGCTAGAGTTGGACCGGGAGTGACTCCAGACACATGTGTTTATTAAGGCTAGAGTTGGACCGGGGTGTGACTCCAGAACATGTGTTTATTAAGGCTAGAGTTGGACCGGGAGTGACTCCAGAACATGTGTTATTAAGGCTAGAGTTGGACCGGGAGTGACTCCAGAACATGTGTTTATTAAGGCTAGATTTGGACCGGGAGTGACTCCAGAACATGTGTTTATTAAGGCTAGAGTTGGACCGGGAGTGACTCCAGAACATGTGTTTATTAAGGCTAGAATTGGACCGGGAGTGACTCCAGAACATGTGTTTTATTAAGGCTAGAGTTGGACCGGGAGTGACTCCAGAACATGTGTTTATTAAGGCTAGAGTTGGACGGGAGTGACTCCAGAACATGTGTTAATTAAGGCTAGAGTTGGACCGGGAGTGACTCCAGAACATGTGTTTAATTAAGGCTAGAGTTGGACCGGGAGTGACTCCAGAAACATGTGTTTATTAGGCTAGAGTTGGACCGGGAGTGACTCCAGAACATGTGTTTATTAAGGCTAGAGTTGGACCGGGAGTGACTCCAGAACATGTGTTTTATTAAGGCTAGAGTTGGACCGGGAGTGACTCCAGAACATGTGTTTATTAAAGGCTAGAGTTGGACCGGGAGTGACTCAGAACATGTGTTTATTAAGGCTAGAGCTTGGACCGGGAAGTGACTCCAGAACATGTGTTTATTAAGGCTAGAGTGGACCGGGAGTGACTCCAGAACATGTGTTTTTAGGCTAGGCTGGACCGGGAGTGACTCCAGAACATGTGTTTATTAAGGCTAGAGCTGGACCGGGAGTGACTCCAGAACATGTGTTTATTAAGGCTAGAGTTGGACGGGAGTGACTCCAGAACATGTGTTTATTAAGGCTAGAGTTGGACCGGAGTGACTCAGAACATGTGTTTATAGGCTAGAGTTGGACCGGAGTGACTCCAGAAACATGTGTTTATTTAAGGCTAGAGTTGGACCGGGAGTGACTCCAGAACATGTTTTATTAAGGCTAGAGTTGGACCGGGAGTGACTCCAGAACATGTGTTTATTAAGGCTAGAGTTGGACCGGGAGTGACTCCAGAACATGTGTTTATTAAGGCTAGAGTTGGACCGGGAGTGACTCCAGAACATGTTTGTTTATTAAGGCTAGAGTTGGACCGGGAGTGACTCCAGACATGTGTTTATTAAGGCTAGAGTTGGACCGGGAGTGACTCCAGAACATGTGTTTATTAAGGCTAGAGTTGGACCGGGAGTGATCCAGAACATGTGTTTATTAGGCTAGAGTTGGACGAGTGACTCAGAGTGTTGGCTAGAGTTGGCCGGGAGTGACTCCAGAACATGTGTTTATTAAGGCTAGAGTTGGACCGGGAGTGACTCCAGAACATGTGTTTATTAAGGCTAGAGTTGGACCGGGAGTGACTCCAGAAACATGTGTTTATTAAGGCTAGAGTTGGACCGGAGTGACTCCAGAAACATGTGTTTATTAAGGCTAGAGTTGGACCGGGAGTGACTCCAGAACATGTGTTTATTAAGGCTAGAGTTGGACGGGAGTGACTCCAGAACATGTGTTTATTAAGGCAGAGTTGGACCGGGAGTGACTCCAGAACATGTGTTTATTAAGGCTAGAGTTGACCGGGAGTGACTCCAGAACATGTGTTTTATTAGAGGCTAGAGTTGGACCGGGAGTGACTCCAGAACATGTGTTTATTAAGGCTAGAGTTGGACCGGGAGTGACTCCAGAACATGTGTTTTATTAAGGCTAGAGTTGGACGCGGGAGTGACGAGAGAGTTTTATAGCGCAGAGTTGGACCGGAGTGACTCCAGAACATGTGTTTATTAAGGCTAGAGTTGGACCGGGAGTGACTCCAGAACATGTGTTTATTAAGGCTAGAGTTGGACCGGGAGTGACTCAAGAACATGTGTTTATTAAGGCTAGAGTTGGACCGGGAGTGACTCCAGAACATGTGTTTATTAAGGCTAGAGTTGGACGCGGAGTGACTCCAGAACATGTGTTTATTAAGGCTAAGTGGACCGGGAGTGACTCCAGAACATGTGTTTATTAAAGTAGAGTGCCGTTAGATTAGGCTGATGGACCGGGTGTGACTCCAGAAATGGTGTTTATTAAGGCTAGAGTTGGACCGGGAGGACTCCAGACATGTGTTTATTAAGGCTAGGGTTGGCCGGGAGTGACTCCAGAACATGTGTTTTATTAAGGCTAAGAAGTGTGACCGGGAGTGACTCCAGAACATGTGTTTCATTAAGGCTAGAGTTGGACCGGGAGTGACTCCAGAACATGTGTTTAGTAAGCTAGAAGTTGGACCGGGAGTGACTCCAGAACATGTGTTTATTAAGGCTAGAGTTGGACCGGGAGTGACTCCAGAACATGTGTTATTAAGGCTAGAGTTGGACCGGGAGTGACTCCAGAACATGTGTTTATTAAGGCTAGAGTTGGACCGGGAGTGACTCCAGAACATGTGTTTATTAAGGCTAGAGTTGGACCGGGGTGACTCCAGAACATGTGTTTATTAAGGCTAGAGTTGGACGGGAGTGACTCCAGAACATGTGTTTATTAAGGCTAGAGTTGGACCGGGTGTGACTCCAGAACATGTGTTTATTAAGGCTAGAGTTGGACCGGGTGTGACTCCAGAACATGTGTTTATTAAGGCTAGAGTTGGACCGGAGTGACTCCAGAACATGTGTTTATTAAGGCTAGAGTTGGACCGGGAGTGACTCCAGAACATGTGTTTATTAAGGCTAGAGTTGGACCGGGAGTGACTCCAGAACATGTGTTTATTAAGGCTAGAGTTGGAACCGCGGGAGTGGACTCAGAAACTGTGTTTATTAAGGCTAGAGTTGGACCGGGGTGACTCCAGAACATGTGTTATTAAGGCTAGAGTTGGACCGGTGTGACTCCAGAACATTTGTTTATTAAGGCTAGAGTTGGACCGGGAGTGACTCCAGAACATGTGTTATTAAGCTGAGTTGGACCGGGAGTGACTCCAGAAACATGTGTTTATTAAGGCTAGAGTTGGACCCGGGAGTGACTCCAGAACATGTTGTTTATTAAGGCTAGAGTTGGACCGGGAGTGGTTCC
>NW_019945017.1:9035-19002 GCF_002910315.2 Salvelinus sp. IW2-2015
AAAAAAGAGAAGATCTGTTATTGCCACACACGAGTGAGTCCATGCAATTTATTAAGCCATAGTTTTTTACTCCTGAACTTACAATGGGGTTTGAAATACTTGACTACAGACATTTCAAGTTTTTCCATTTCTAATTAATTTGTGAAAAATACAATTTTTTAAAATATATTTTGTGCATTATTCAGACTTTGGACATGAATGTGGCTTGTTTGTAGGTCCAGTGACCAAACACAATCTACATTTAAATCAATTTCGAAATTCAGACTAACACAACATACATGTATGGAAAAAAACATGTATTACGTACACTTAGCAGTGTACATAATAACTAGCAGACCCAAGACGTCACATACTGTGGCCAACGATGGCATTCTGTACAAAAGGTCTAGGAGGTAATTGAATGTTGATATTGTAATTGCTTTGGTAATGCACACCGTTGGACAGGGCCTGCTGCCAATCAGTAGGAACTGCCATCTTGTGCTCCTGTTGTGTCTCTGTACCTCAGTAACTACAGATCCCACAGCTGGATCCTCCAGTCTCGTCCCATCTCCCCTCCTCCCTCATCCTCTCTCCTCTCTTCCACCCTCTCTCCAATCCCTCTCCTCACTCTCCACCTCTCTCCCTCTCACCCCTCTCTCCACCCCTCTCTACTCCCCATCTCTCTCCATTCCCTCTCTCCAATCCCTCATCCACCTCTCTCCACTCACTCTCTCCACCCTCTCTCCAGCACTCCTCTCATCCCCTCCCACCCTCTCATCCCTCTCCTCCACAAGACAGCCCCCACACTATGACGGCTGGAGCTCAGATGCTGTCTGATGGATACGATACCCTAAGGAAGAGCTTATATATACTGGGCCTGTGGGATATGATATCAACCTTAAGGAGGAGCTATAATACTGGCTGTGGGATATAGCGATATCCCTAAGGAAAGAGCTATAATCACTGGCTGTGGGATATGATATCCCTAAGGAAGAGCTATAAACTGGCTGTGGGATATGAATCCTAAGGAAGAGCTATAAACGGCTGTGGGATATGATATCACCATAAGGAAGAGCTATAATACTGGCTGTGGGATATGATATCACTAAGGAAGAGCTATAATACTGGCTGTTGGATATGATATCCTAAGAAGAGCTATAAATGGCTGTGGGATATGATTCATAAGGAAGAGCTATAATACTGGCTGTGGGAATGATATCACTAAGGAAGAGCTATAATACTGGATGTGGGATATGATATCACAAGGAAGACTATAATACTGGCTGTGGGATATGATATCACTAAGGAAGAGCTATAATACTGGCCTGTGGGGATATGATATCCTAAAGGAAGAAGCTATAATACTGCTGTGGGATATGAATATCACTAAGGAGGGCTATAATACTGGCTGTGGGATATGATATAATAAGGAAGAGCTATATAATGGCTGTAGGAAAGCTATAATACTGCTGTGGATATGATATCCCTAAGGAAGAGCTATAATACTGGCTGTGGATATTGATATCACTAAGGAAGAGCTATAATACTGGCTGTGGATATGAATATCACTAAGGAAGAGCTATAATACTGGCTGTGGGATATGATATCCTAAGGAAGAGCTATAATACTGCTGTGGGATTGATATCACTAAGGAAGAGCTATAATACTGGCTGTGGGATATGATATCCACTAAGGAAGAGCTATAATACTGTCTGTGGATATGATATCACTAAGGAAGGCTATAATACTGGCTGTGGGAATTGATATACTAAGGAAGAGCTATAATATGGCTGTAGGAAGAGCTATAATACTGCTGTGGGATATGATATCCAAGGAAGAGCTATATACTGGCTGTGGGATATGAATATCCCTAAGGAAAGAGCTATAATACTGGCTGTGGATATGATATCACAAGGAAGAGTTATAATACTGGCTGTGATAGATATCCTAAGAAGAGCTATAAACTGGCTGTTGGATATGATCACTAAGGAAGAGCTTATAATACTGGCTGTGGGATATGATATCACTAAGGAAGAGCTATAATACTGGCTGTGGGATATGATATCCCTAAGGAAGAGCTATAATACTGGCTGTTGGATATGATATCATCTAAGGAAGAGCTATAATACTGGCTGTGGGATATGATATCCTAAGGAAGAGCTATAATACTGGCCTGTGGATATAATATCACTAAGGAACGAGCTATAAGGATACTGGCTGTGGGATATGAATTCACTAAGGAAGAGCTATAATACTGGCTGTGGTGATATGAATCCCTAAGGAAGATCTATATATACTGGCTGTGGGATATGATATCCCTAAGGAAGAGCTATAATACTGGCTGTGGTTGATATAATCACTAAGGAAGAGCTATAAATACTGGCTGTGGGATTGATATCCCTAAGGAAGAGCTATAATATCTGGCTGTGGATATATGTATCCCTAAGGAAGAGTATAATACTGGCTGTGGATATGATATCACTAAGGAAGAGCTATAATACTGGCGTGGGATAATGATACCCTAAGAAGAGCTATAATACTGGCTGTGGGATATGATATCCACTAAGGAAGAGCTATAATACTGGCTGTGGATATGAATCCCTAAGGAAGAGCTATAATACTGGCTGTGGGATATAATATCACTAAGGAAGAGCTATAATACTGGCTGTGGATATGATTACTAAGGAAGAGCTATAATAATGCTGGTAGAAAGCTATAATACTCGCTGTGGATATATATCTAAGGAAGATATATACTGCTGTGATATGATATCACTAAGGAAAGAGCTATAAATACTGGCTTGTGGATATGATATCACTAAGGAGAGCTATAATACTGGCTGTGGATACGATATCACTAAGAAGAGCTATAATACTGGCTGTGGATATGATATCCCTAAGGAAGAGCTATATACTGGCTGTGGATATGATATCCTAAGGAAGAGCTATAACACTGGCTGTGGATTGATATCACTAAGGAAGAGCTATAATACTGGCTGTGGATATGATATCGCTTAAGGAAGAGCTATAATACTGGCTGTGGATACGATATCACTAAGGAAGAGCTATAATACTGGCTTGTGGATATGATTCCCTAAGGAAGAGCATATAATACTGGCTGTGGGATATATATCACCAAAGGAAGAGCTATAATACTGGCTGTAGGGATATGATTATCACCAAGGAAGACGCTATAATACTGGCTGTGGGATATGATATCACCAAGGAAGAGTATAATACTGGCTGTGGGATACGATATCCTAAGGAAGAGCTATAATACTGGCTGTGGATATGATATCACCAAGGAAGAGCTATAATACTGCTGTGGGATACTATCACTAAGGAAGAGCTATAATACTGGCTGTGGATATGATAATCCTAAGGAAGAGCATAATAACTGGTGTTGGATATGATATCACTAAGGAAGAGCTTAATACTGGCTGTGGATATGATATCACTAAGGAAGCTATAATACTGGCTGTGGGATATGATATCCCTAAGGAAGAGCTAATAATACTGGCTGTGGGATATATATCACCAAGGAAGAGCTATAATACTGGCTGTGGGATATGATATCACCAAGGAAGAGCTATAATACTGGCTGTGGGATATGATTTCCCAGCGATACTAAAACATGAATGGAAGTCAGCCTAGCTTGGCCACCTCTGAAACGTCCAAGTCATCTGGTTGACTTCTTCTCCACAAACAGATCAAGAATTCTACGAACAAAAATGACCGTAAATTTGTTTAGTTTTTTCTCTCTCGCTCTCTCAAAACAGATGACAATTCACCAGAAATATACAACTCCACGAGTACTTTATAAAATGTCAAAGATTGTGAAAACACAACTAGCCAACAAAGTGCTGTTAACGTTCTGCTTGGTGAGGCTGAGATATGGATTAACTAGATTCAATAGAGTACATATGAACTAAACCTCTTGATGGGATTAACTAGAATGCTAATCTCTAAATCACATGTAATGTCTGACTACTCTACCAGGAAGATATTAGGATATTTCAGACCTTCATAAAATATGAGGCCCTACTGTATATTGTACTTCCCGAATGGGTCCTACTACACTGTACTGTACCAATGAGATGCAGTAGGCTACAAACA
This sequence comes from Salvelinus sp. IW2-2015, assembly GCF_002910315.2. Lineage (NCBI taxonomy): Eukaryota > Metazoa > Chordata > Actinopteri > Salmoniformes > Salmonidae > Salvelinus > Salvelinus sp. IW2-2015. The sequence goes on from NW_019945017.1 coordinate 13,130, forward strand.
TGCTACTGGAGACCATTGCAGGGGTTTGTCCACGTCTGTGTTGTATCTAATGTCTTGACTAGCCTAGCCTGTACCCGCGACATAGTGTTACTATACCCCCTTCCACTTCAGGTCGTGTTCCCTTCTGTGTAACAGGACGTATCTACTGCTGTTCTCGATGGGTTCTCCAACTCGTCACGGTATTGTCCGACTGACTACTAGAACAGCAACATATTATGCTACCCGAGATCTTGTACACTTCAACATGTACCATAATATCACATCTGATATGACAAATTAGCCTGTACGGTGTCTGATTAAATCAACCGACATGCTACCCGCATTATAGGTCGCTCTTATGCCCGCAGACAGTAATACCGTTGGGAGAGAGTTCGCTACTCTTCCATCCAAACGCTACAAGGGTGAGAATGCAGGATGCGTGACCTAAGATGCCTCCTTTCAGCTAACAATATCGGATGGAAAACATGCTGACACAACGCCTTCGTAGCACCTTTCGCAAAGCATTGGCAACAAACAAAAAAACACCATCTTAGCATTGCTTAGCTATGCATCTTGTAATGGGGGGGTACAAAAGTGTCAAGTCAGACTGCGACCATACTGTGTAGAGAATATGGTGCTGTGATACTAAGGGTGCTAACAACGTAGCCGAGAAAAGATATTCGACATTGGAAACCACTCCCACCGCATTGCAGATCAATAACAGTGAAATAGATTGGAAATTAAACACATGACGGTGCAGAGGGGTTTTCTTATCGGACGGTCAGCAATAAACATACCGTCGGGATGGAAAGAGATTCAATCACAAGTCAGGCAATAGCTGACTCGACGTCATAGGTAGTTGACATCCATGATGAATTACATTGCCTCAAAACCAGATTTTTCCTGCCAGCGTTCGCAAACATGTATTTTTTGTCGGTAAAATGATATGATGAAGTATCAGACTAGGTTACACTGTTTGATGAGTGCAGGCTTTTCGTAACGTCAACATAAAAGGCACAGAAGCACAGCAATTTGCTTGGTAAATCAAATGATATAGTCCGGCTGACTGTTAACATTTTAGAGAAGCTATATCGTTAACGTTACAATATAAACAGACAGACGCGCCAGAAAAGGTTATGACAAACACGAAATAAACATATTGAATGTCATTTTGGCAATGCCGCATGACTGGATATGCAAAACAGAAAACGAAGTCAGCTTTAATATGAGGCTAGTTATAGTGTCGGGGAGAAATCAGAAAACCATCGCCTTCACACGTAAAAAAAATATTCACATACCAGACAACACGTCTTCCAATCGGTTTAACGACAACAGAATAGAAACTGTATCCGGTAAAAATGTATGGTAATGCTCTCTCTCTGTCAGTTCGGTATTGCGCAAAAGAGTAGATCCGTGGTGTAGCGTAGCTACGGTAGACGGTATAGCCTTCCTTCCGGATCCTCCGCTATAGCAGCTAGCGGCGTTCTCTCCAACCAGCCTATCAGACTCGACTGTCACAAACTCAGCTCGGGATTCTGCTTGTCATATAGTTAGTGCTCTCAGGGATACGTGGGACGTACCTACCCTAAACTCTTACTCAAACCCTTACCGTTTTACATGTCAACTTCCAATAGGGTGACGTGAGAGTTGGACATCCCAAGGAACCCGAATGGCAAGGACTAGGTGATATTTTGGAGTAGTGGTCTCTGGTCTAAGATCAGGTTTGCATTTCTCTACTATTGATTGGGGCTAGAGATCTTCTCAAGTCCAAAAAGCAGAGAAGAGCTTTTTGGACCTGAGGAGAAGAGCTTTTTGGACCTGAGCAGGACCTGAGGACAATCAGACCCACACCCAATCATACAAAATAAAATACAAATGGGGGAACCGGACCTGAGAACAACCAGACCCGAACCCGCAAGGACCAAACGACAACCAGACCTAGACCAGGTCCAATTGGACCAGAGTGACAAAAAAATATGATACGTTTATCAGCCAAGTTGCTCTTCTGGTTAACGAAACAGTCTTTAAAAATGTTGGCTAGGCATTCTATAAAGTCAATACATTCACCTTATTAGCGTAACATAAATATGCTATAGGCTATATGCCGAGCCGTGTTCAGATCCAGTCGGGTCCACTCTGGTCTATCAGTTAAAGTTACATAGACACAAGATCCGATGACTATCTTACAGACCTGACCTCGAGGAAAAGGTTTAGAATTTTGAACCCAGCTCCGCTCGGGTCCCGGTTTGGTTCTCGGGTATTTGGGTGGACCCGTGAAACCTCTAACTGGAGGTTAGTCTCAATGATATAAACCATGGATTGCTGAATGCTATGTATTGGCCAATGAGAGGCTTCGAAGCCATCGGTCAGACATTATTGGTACTACCCAGAAGGAGCAGTCCACCATAGGAATGTATGGAATTCTACAGTATTTAAATGAAATGTTTCATGGGAAAAAATTACATGTATTGAAGTATTTTAGTTGTTGTAGTGGAGACAGTAACATTAGTACTTTCCATTTTATATATATAATATATATCACACATATACTACCGGTCAAAGGTTTAATAACACCTACTCATTCCAGGGTTTTTCTTAATTGTACTATTTTCTACATTGTAGAATAATAGTGAAGACATCAAAACTATGAAATAACACATATGGAGTCATGTAATAACCCCCMAAAAAGTCTTAAACTTTTGTCCTGAAGTGGATCCTTTGTTCGTACCGCCCAGGGCAATGGACCTGATTCCAGAGGCGAGTGATGGAGTGCTGCATCAGATGACCTGGCCTCCACAATCACCYSACCTCAACCCAATTGAGATGGTTTGGGATGAGTTGGACCGCAGAGTGAAGGAAAAGCAGCCAACAAGTGCTCAGCATATGTGGGAACTCCTTCAAGACTGTTGGAAAAGCATTCCTCATTCATTTGGGGCGGCAGGGTGGCCTAGTGGTTAGAGCGTTGGACTAGTAACCCATGTTAGCCTTGTTCAGGGGCAGAACAACAGATTTTTACCTTGTCAGCTCGGGAATGCTATCTTGCAACCTTTGGTTCCTGGGCCATCTTTGAAAATAAGAATTTGTTCTTAACTGACTTGCCTAGTTAAATAAAGGTTAAAAAAWAWATATATATATTTTGCTAGATAAGTCGGTGTGAACAATAGATGTTTTACAGTAACAGCCTGGTTGGTCCAGAGGCTAACAACAGCTTAAGATGCAAGTTGGCAGTATATTAGCCTAAAATACACTATAGGCACTCTATGAGGAAACAACACACAGACATACTGTACAACACGTGATGTCTGGACTGGACTCGGTTCTGTGTTCCCCTAACAAATGCACTTAACGGGTGTTAAAAAGATCTGGCTACCTTAATTGAATTGGACATGATTCATTTTAGCTTGAAAAAGGGGTTCTTTGTTTCCTCAGTATCATCCAATGTCTTCCCTCTAACGTACTTTTCAACATGCTAACAGAGTTGACCAGAGGGGGTGGGTCGGGAACAGCCTGTCTTCTGTAATAGTAAACACTACATTGACCTTGCACCTCTACGTCGCCAACATGTTCCTTTAGTTACCCCCTGCTGACTGTTGATGCTCTATACAGTTGGACTCGTCGGGGCCTCAGTCCCCACCGATTCAGGATATGACGACTGGCCCACCGTGCCCCGATCCTCCTCTTGAGTAGACCGTCTTCTTCACGGTGAAATGTCTGCCTTTGCACATGTATGCCGCAAGCACTTATCTTCCAGTAGAAGTATAGTGCCCCATAAATGCAGTGAGTAATCCTAACCTTTGAAATGTGTGTGTGTGTGTGTGTGTGTGTGTGTGTGTGTGTGTGTGTGTGTGTGTGTGTGTGTGTGTGTGTAAAGCAGTGGGATAAGTGATGATTGTGGCTGTAGCGCCATGTGCTGCTCATAACTATAGAACCCTGGTTGTGGGAGTGGTCAGCTATACCCTCCTCCGATTGGTCAGTTCTCGACGACTTGTGTAGTAGTGCCCTGGAACAGATTGTGCCATTTGTGAAAATTCCCCTTGCCTATATCCCACTGTCCTCAGCTCACATTCTGAATTAGACACGCTTTCGTGTTAAAGGAACAGGAAGCACTACATCATACATCATACATCACACCAGAATAGATCAGGTTGAACGTGTTAAAGGAACAGGAAGCAACCACTACAGCATACATTATCCCAGCTCTGTTTGTTCTGCCTTGCCAACTCTTATGGTCCTATTGTTTGTGTGACCATAGGAGTTGGCAGGGATAGACAACACAGATCGATCTAGGAGTTAGGAAACACAAAACAGATCTAGGAGTTAGGAAACACAAAACAGATCTAGGAGCTTAGCCACCATTCCAGCTCTATTTCGCTCTACTCAGCCACCATTCAGCTCTATTCTGCTCTACTCAGCCACCATTCAGCTCTATTCTGCTCTACTCAGCCACCATTCAGCTCTTTCTGCTCTACTCAGCCACCATTCAGCTCTATTCTGATCTACTCAGCCACCATTCAGCTCTACTGCTCTACTCAGCCACCATTCAGCTCTATTCTGCTCACTCAGCCACCATTCAGCTCTATTCTGCTCTACTCAGCCACCATTCAGCTCTATTCTGCCTCTAGCTCAGCCACCATTCAGCTCTATTCTGCTCTACTCAGCCACCATTCAGCTCTATTCTGCTCTACCAGCCACCATTCAGCTCTATTCTGCTCTACTCAGCCACCATTCATCAGTCTATACTCTGCTCTTACTCAGCCACCATTTCAGCTCTATTCGCTCTATCAGCCACCTTCAGCTCTATCTGCTCTACTCAGCCCCATTCAGCTCTATTCAGCTCTACTCAGCCACTATTCTGCTCTACTCAGCCACTATTCTGCTCTACTCAGCCACTATTCTGCTCTACTCACTTCGCTCTCAGCCACTATTCTCCTCTCTGCTACTCAGACTATTCAGCTCTACTCAGCACTATTCAGCTCTACTCAGCACTATTCAGCTCTACTCAGCCACATCTGTCTTCAGCACTTTCTGCTCTACTCAGCCCTATTCTCTCTACTCAGCCACTATCTGCTCTACTCAGCACTATTCTGCTCTACTCGCCACTATTTTCTGCTCTACTCAGCACTATTGCTCTACTCAGCCCATATTCTGCTCTACTCAGCCCACTATTCTGCTCTACTCAGCCCTATTCTCTTACTCAGCCACTATTCTGCTCTACTCAGCCACATTCTGCTCTACTCAGCCACTATTCTGCTCTACTCAGCCACTATTCTGCTCTACTCAGCCACTTTCTGCTCTACTGCTGTCATGTGATTGCAGGTGGGAATACACCACTGTTCTCTTCCCTCTTTCTCTAGCAGCAAGCGTGTCAGGGTACGCTGAGCGCGCGTCGTCAGGCGGTACGCTGAGCGTGGCGTGTCGGGTACGCTGAGCGCGGCGTGTTCAGGGGTACGCTGAGCGCGGCGTGTCAGGGTACGCTGAGCGCGGCCCGCGGTACGCTGAGGCGGCGGTCGGTACCTGAGCGCCGGGCCGTGCAGGGTACGCTGAGCGCGGCGCCGTCAGGTACGCTGAGCGTGGCGCCGTCAGGGACGCTGACGGCTGGTCAGGACGCTGGTCGTGTCAGGGTACGCTGAGCGGTGGCGCCGTCAGGGTACGCTGAGCTGCGCCGTCAGGGTACGCTGAGCGTGGCGTGTCAGGGTACGCTGAGCGTGGCGCGTCAGGTACGCTGAGCGTGGCGTGTCAGGGTACGCTGAGCGGGCGTGTCAGGGTACGCTGAGCGTGGCGCGTCAGGGTACGCTGAGCGTGGCGTCGTCAGGGTACGCTGAGCGTGGCGGTGTCAGGGTATGCTGAGCGTGCCGCCGTCAGGGTATGCTGAGCGTGGCGGGGAGTTTCTTAAA
>NW_019945017.1:19027-35560 GCF_002910315.2 Salvelinus sp. IW2-2015
TTAGAAACCACCAAAACAGATCTAGAGTTAGGAAAACACAAAACAGATCTAGAGATAGGAAACACAATCTCACCACTTCAGAGCAACAATATTCTCAAACAGATTTTTTAAAAAGAGAGAGACAACACCAAAGGTCCTGCACCTGAAAGGAGCCCTATTCCCTATATAGTGCACTACTTTTGACCAGAGCCCTATTCCCTATATAGTACACTACTTTTTTGAACCCAGAGCCCTATCCCTATATATAGCCACTACTTTGACCAGAGCCCTATCCCTATATAGGCCTACTTTTGACCAGAGCCCTATTCCCTATATAGGCCACTACTTTTGACCAGAGCCCTTGTAGGGAAAGTAGGTAGTGGAGTCATTTCTGACTCAGCCAAAGACAAGGACGTCACCATGGCCCACTTGAAAAGAGCCTTCAAAGAGAAGCCAACGCTAAGCACTCCACTATAATACCCATAGATAACCACCCTCCTCCAGCACCGTAGCTTTACAAGGTCAAAACAAGGTCCATCCATACTGAAGAGTTGGGAAAGATAACGGTTATCATCATTGTGCAGGCGCAGATTGAGCCGGTATCCGTTATCTCACCCCTCTCACCGACACCAAGGAAGTTTTTGCTAGCCTACGCAAAGCTAATGCTCACGTTTCCCAGACCACACTCTCTCTGTGTTTGTGTGAGAGAGAGAGAGAGATCAACCACACTCTCTCTCTGTATGTGTGTATGTGTATGTGTGTGTGTGTGTGGTGTGTGTGTGTGTGTGTGTGTGTGTGTGTGTGTGTGTGTGTGTGTGTGAGATCAGACCACATTGAGACTGGGAGGGAGGGAAGGACAGTGTCTGTACACACCTGGCAGAAGGAGGGACTGGGACAAGGTGAGAGGGTAAGTCTTCTCTGCTGATGGCACAAGTCTGTGATGACCACGCCGACCTACTCACCACCATTCAGCTCTATTCTGCTCTACTCAGCCACCATTCAGCTCTATTCTGCTCACTCAGCCACCATTCTTGCTCTACTCACCACCATTCGCTCTATTCTGCTCTACCAGCCACCATTCAGCTCTATTCTGCTCTACTCAGCCACCATTCAGCCTCTATTCTTGTCTACTCAGCCACCATTCAGCTCTACTCAGCACCATTCAGCTCTACTCAGCCACCATTCAGTGCTCTACTCAGCCACCATTCAGCCCTATTCTGCTCTACTCAGCCACCATTCTCTGCCTCTACTCAGCCACCATCACTCTTTTCTGCTCTACTCAGCCACCATTCAGCTCTATTCTTCTCTACTCAGCCACCATTCAGCTCTATTCTGCTCTACTCAGCCACCATTTCATTCCTATTCTGCTCTTACTCAGCCACCATCAGCTCTATTCTTCTCTACTTCAGCCACCCATTCAGCTCTATCACGATGTTATCTTTTTGCTGTATAATTATTTTGGAAAACCCATATTGGAAGACGGAACCATTACCGTTCCCTAAATCCTATTATTTTACGGTGTATTACATTTACCAATATAGTGAATTTGCCTACACATGGTAGGAGAAAGTCAGATTTAAGTGTGCTTATTATTTTACATGCTTTAATTCCACTATCTGTAAAGTTGACATTTTTCTCTCAAAATTAATGCCACACAAAAGTGAGAACCTTTGTGGAATTCCTGAGAATTGATGCATGCACCCAATCCAATAGAAACACGTTGCAAATGAATTTCACAAATCCCATATATAGACCAAGGTCCCTACCCAAACCCTGTATCTCAACTGGCCACCTTGATGCAAGCCTGTCCATTAAGCTCAATTGCATAATCAATCTGTGAAGATAAGGTTACTGTAACTACCCCAGTCACCCAGATATATCCATTAAAAGTCTATAGGCAAACTACATCAGAAGAAGTTCCTTCTGTAAGCTGCTGTTTGAGTAATTAGAACATGTAATGGCAATCTCGACTGACTCAATCATATGCAGTTATAATCAGCTGCCTCCAGGGCAGACTTTCAATAGTCTTCTGTCTGTAAAAATGATGCGCAAAGCAAGCAATGACTGCCGAAACTATTTAAGATAAACTTGGCTTAAACTGAGTTTCTAAACGATGATCAAAATCAGCTGCCAGACTTTGAAATAATGTCCCTCAGACTAATGAATCATAGACTGATTGTCACGATTTTCTGTGACCTTAGTTCCTTTGTTTTGTCTTTTTTTAGTATGGTCAGGGCGTTAGTGGGTGGTTTTTTCATCTTAGTTTATTCTAATGATTTTCATATTTCTGTGTTTGGCCTGATAGGGGATTCTCAATCAGAGACAGGTTTAGTCGTTTCTCTATTCGGAACCCATATTTCAGTAGCCTGTTTCTGTTGTTGTGGGTGTTATTCTTCAGTCTTTTGCTTCTGCACCAGATAGAAATGTTTCGGTTGCCACTTGTGTTTTGTAATTTTGAAAGTGTTCACTTTCATAAATAAGATGAACACTTTACCACGCTGCACCTTGTCCTCTCTTTCTCCCGACGACAACCGTTACAATATATTTTAATATCATATACAGTGCCTTCGGGAGTATTCAGACCCCTTGACTTTTTCCACATTTTGTTACCGTACAGCCTTATTCTAAAATTGATTTTTTAAATCGCTCAGCAATCTGCACACAATACCCCTTATGACAAAGCGAAAAAAGAGGGTTGTTAGGAAATTGTGCAAATGTACTAAAATAAAAAAAAAACTGAAATACTGTCTTGCCTTAATGCCAAGCGTCATGTCTAAAGAAACCTGCACCATCCCTTACTGTGAGCATGGTGGTGCAGCATCATGCTGTTGGATTTCAGTGGCAGGACTGGAGACTAGTTCAGGATCGAAGGAAGATAACGGAGCAAAAAAGTATCTAGAGAGATCCTTGATAAAACCTGCTCCACAGCACTCAGGACAACTCAGACTGGTGAAGGTTCACCTTCCTTCAGGACAACGACCCTAAGCACCAAGCCAGACAATCCAAGAGTGCTTCGCGGACAAGTCTCATGAATGTCCTGATGGCCCAACAGAGCCCCGGATTTGAACCCGATTGAACATCTCTGAGAGACCTGAAAATAGCGCTGAGGCACGCTCCATCCAACCTGAAAGAGCTGAAGAATCTGCTGAGAAGATTGGAGAAAACTCCCAAATACAGTGTGCCAAGCTTGTAGCGCCCCATACCCAAGAAAATCAAGGCTCGTACTCATGCCAAATGTGCTTTCAACAAATGTACTGAGTAAAGGTCTGAATACTTTAGTACAGTTTAATCGGAAGTTTACATAACACCTTAGCCAAATACATTTAAGAACCTCAGTTTTTTCACAATTACTGGCATTTAAATCCTAGTAAAAATTCCCGTCTTAGGTACAGTTAGGATCACCACTTTATTTTAACAGAATGTGATGAAATTCAGAATAATATTTAAGAGAATGATTTATTTCAGCCTTTTATTTCTTTCATTACATTCCCAGGGCGTCAGAAGTTACATAACTCAATTAGTATTTGGGCATTTCTTTAAATTGTTTAACTGGGTCAAAACATTTTGGATAGCCTACCAAACAAGCTTCCAACAATAAAGTTGGTGAATGGCCCATATCCTGCCTACAGAGCTGTGTAAACGGAGTCAGTTTGTAGGCCTCCATTGCCACACACGCTTTTCATTATGCCCACACATTTTCTATAGATTGAGGTCAGGGCTTTTGATTGCCACTCCAATACCTTGACTTTGTGTCCTTAAAGCCATTGTGCCACAAACTTTGGAATGATGCTGGGCGTCATTGTCCATTTTGGAAGACCCAATTTGCGACCAAGCTTAACTTCCTGACTGGATGTCTTGAAAGGTGCTTCAATATATCCACATCATTTTCCTGCCTCATGATGCCATCTATTTTGTGAAGTGCACCAGTCCCTCCTGCAGCAAAAGCACCCCAAACAACATGATGCTGCCCTACCCCCGTGCTTCACTTGGGATGGTGTTCTTCGGCTTGCAAGCCTCCCCCTTTTTCATGCAAAACCATAACGATGGTCATTATGGCCAATTATGCTATTTTGTTTCATCCCGAGACCGGAGGACATTGCTCCAAAAAGTACGATCTTTTTCCCCATGTCACGTTGCAAACTGTAGTCTCGGTTATGGCTTTTATGCGGTTTTAGAGCAGATGCTTTCTTCTTGCTGAGCGGCTTTCAGGTTATGTCGAACATACGGACTCTTTTACTGTGGCATATAGATGCTTTTGTACCTGTTTCCCTCCAGCAATCCTTCACAAGCCTTTACAAGTTTGTTCTGATTGATCTCCACTTTTCGCCAACCAAAGTACGTTCATCTCTATAGGAGACAGAACGCGTCTCCTACCGAGCGGTTATGACGGCTGCGTGGGCCCATGAGTGTTTATACTTTATACTGATATTGTTCTGTACAGATATGAACGTCGTAACCTTCAGGCATACTGGAAATTCTTCCCAAGGATGAACCAACTGTGGAATCTACAATTTTATTTCTGAAGGTTTGTCTGATTTCTTTTGATTTCCCATTGTCAAGCAAAGAGGCACTGAGTTTGAAGGTAGTCCTTGGAAATACATCCAAGTACACCTCCAATTGACTCAAAATTATGTCAAATTAGTCCTATTCAAAGCTTCTAAAGCCATAACCATCATTTTCTGGATTTTCCCAAGCTGTTAAAAGCCACAGTCAACGTAGTGCATTGGTAAACTTCGGACCCACTGAAGTTGTATACAGCTGAATATAAGTAAAATAATTTGTCTGTAAACAATTGTTGGAAAATAACTTGTGTCATGCAGAAAGTAGATTCCTAACCGAGCTTGCCAAACTTATAGTTGTTAACAAGAAAATTTGCTGGAGGGTGAAAAACAAGTTTAATGCACTCCAACCTAAGTGTATGTTAAACTTCAGACTTTCAACTGTAAATGTATATTTCATTACTTTGTTTTAGTTTAGCAAAACATGTCAATAGAAATGTTTTACTTTGTCACTATGGGTATTGTTGTAGATTGATGAGGAATAAAAACAATTTAATACATTTACAATAACGCTGTAGCAAACAAATGTGGAAAAAAGTCAAGCGCTACGAATACTTTCCGAATGCACTGAAAAACATGAATTATAAATAACTAACATCCTAAAATACACAATGACGAACCGAACAAGCTTTTTCAAATGTGTCTTATATCCTGAATAATGACTTTTAATAGATATATGTTCTTACTCGCTGCTGTTAGGCTATATTTCCTGCCATTGAAAGAACAATTGCATTGACAAAGAGCACTGCCACACACTGTATAGATGTCTGGTTGTGATAAAGGCTGTTTCAAAAATACAGAAAAATTAAATAGTTCAATCCAGAATAACTTTTTCTTATACCTGCATAGTCACCATAAGGCTCCTACTCAAGGAGCTACCGACCACCTCAGAACCCACTCCTCTAGGGAGTACCCCTCTTCTACAAGTTTTATTGCAGGCTTAAAAACGGTCCATAAGCCTTTCGTGGTCCACCAGTTTCCGATTGCAAATGTGTTTACTAGCAAAAGTAATGAAATGGGGAGAGGCAATTTCCGCAGCATATTGTAACCTGCAATGGCATATAGCAGGGACAGTGCATCGTTAAAACTTTCAGTCAAGATATTACAACAAGCTAATTTTCTCATGATGCATTTTCTCTTTCTGTTGGACCGATGTCACACGTCGCATTCGTACAAGTAATTTTATAGGCTTCCGCCGAGTCACATTTGCAGCTTCATTCTCTACAGAATCATTTTTCCTAAACTCAGTCCCAATAGAAAGACTGAGGGGACTTTCGCAAACCTACAACACGAAGGTAAGAGATTACTTTTGTAGTTTCCCACGCTAATGTTAAAGTATTCCCGTTTTCATACTGTGTTTCTAAAGTAACTACCCCTCACCAACATATCCCAGTGTAATAAAACCACGGGGCAGCGGATAACCGAAACATTGCTTATCAGGTTGCATAGTGAACATTTGCCCCTTGCCGAATGTTCGCGGTTTCTTTCTATGCCGTTAAATAACATCACACTTCAAAACAATAGTACAGCATTCCGGGCAATTGCCAGACTTGTTACTCTGTGGGCATATAGGGCTACATCCATGCATTGTCTCTCTATCTATAATAGACTATCAGCCCATACGTTTATATGTTTATAAAAACATTGAATAATGGTTGATAACTGTATACATTTCCTCCAATTACTTAATTTCCTATGCGTGACATAGCCTATTCCCCACACTCACAATTCAGGCTTTTAACACTATTTATTGGGACTATGATTCTATTTCCAGTTACCCACTTTAGAGACTAACTGTAGAGTAGCCAATCCAATATTTCGTGGGATATGATGTAGTAGCGCCTGTAGTCTCCCTGTGGATTGACACTTCATCAGTTACAATCAGCTATACACAATGTTGAAGCAACCGTGTGCGCCCAGTAGATAATGGTATATCAGTTAACTGAGTATTGTTGTTTGGCTGCCTACTGTACACCACTTCTGGTTATTCATAACATATAAAGGAAACAGGCCTACCCCCCCCCCTCCACCCTCCCCACCATTAAAACCGGTTTCACTTTCCTTCATTAAGAAGCGGTGTAGTATCTCGCATTAATCCCACAGCGTGCTAATGCATGTGATTCAATTACTGCTCTGATGAAACTGATAGACCGCCAGCAGAACATGGACAAAAATAAAAAACCCATGCCTTGAATCATCAACCTTTGTGCAGCTTATTGCTACATCATGATAAAGACAGACCAGCTATCACATGTGACTGACCTTTAACCCCAATCTGTGTCTCTCTCTCTCACACACACACAGTGCTGCCAAATAGCTCTCAAGTGTAAGACAGGAGAGTGACTTTGCCTCCTGAGCAAATACGCTTTGTGTCAGTATGACAGTCTCAAAATGACAATATCATTGATTCAAATGCCTCAGATACCTCAGCTAAATAGGCTGCTTCTACACACAGGTAAGCCCAATTCCATACTGACAAAAGAGCTCATCTGATTGGTCAAAATGCCAATTAGTGTAAAAAAATATCAGAACTAGGCTGCCTGTGTAAACAACAAGCATACAGACACAGTAAAGTACACCTTATCAATACCATGTTTCATCTCTCAGTGTTAACACTACTACAGTAGGTCTCATTACCATCTCTCAGTGTTAAACCACTACAGTAGGTCTCATTACCATCTCTGTGTTAACACACTACAGTAGGTCTCATTACAATCTCCAGTGTTAACACTACTACAGTAGGTCACATTACCATCTCTCAGTGTTCCACTACTACAGTAGGTCTCATTAACCATCTCTCAGTGTTAACACGACTACAGTAGGTCTCAATACCATGTTTCATCTCTCAGTGTTAACACGACTACAGTCTCAATACCATCTCTCAGTGTTAACACGACTACAGTAGATCTCAATACCATCTCTGTGTTAACACTACTACAGTAGATCTCAATACCATCTCTCAGTGTTAACACTACTACAGTAGATGTCAATACCATCTCTCAGTGTTAACACTACTACAGTAGGTCTCATTACCATCTCTTCAGTGTTAACACGACTACAGTAGGTCTCATTACCATCTCTCAGTGTCAACACTACTACAGTAGTCTCATTACAATCTCTCAGTGTCAACACTACTACAGTAGGTCTCATTACAATCTCTCAGTGTTAACACACTACAGTAGGTCTCATTCCATCTCTCATGTCAACACTACTACAGTAGGTCTCATTACAATCTCTCAGTGTTAACACTACTACAGTAGGTCTCATTACCATCTCTCAGTGTCAACACTACTACAGTAGGTCTCATTACAATCTCTCAGTGTTAACACTACTACAGTAGGTCTTCATTACCATCTCTCAGTGTCAACACTACTACAGTAGGTCTCTTTACAACTCTCAGTGTTAAACACTAACTACAGTAGGTTCAATTACCATCTCTCAGTGTTAACGCGCTACAGTGGTCTCAATACCATCTCTCAGTGTTAAACACTACTACAGTAGGTCTCATTACAATCCTCAGTGTTAACACTACTACGTAGGTCTCATTACCATCTCTCCATGGTTAACACCACTACAGTAGGTCTCAAATACCATGTTTCATCTCTCAGTGTTAACACTACTACAGTAGTCTCATTACCATCTCTCAGTGTTAACACTACTACAGTGGGTCTCATTACCATCTCTCAGTGTTAACACCACTACAGTAGATCTCAATAGTAAGTTAACTATTACTGACAAAACAATAAACGTGACGTTCCATGGACTTTACCCCGCTCCTATCGCCTAAACAGTGGAGGCTGCTGAGGGGAGGACGGCTCATAATAATGGCAGGAATGAAGTGAATGGAACAGATGAAAACCATGTGTTTGATTCCATTCCGGTCCTTATTATGAGCAGCAGCCTCCGCTGTTCCTAAGATCTAACTGCTCAAAAGACAGAAGCTTTTATTTATTTTTTGCTTCTATATGCTTCTAGTTCATATAAACCCCATTTTCAACCACTGACCATTGCGCATAGTGAAAAAGAACGTGACAACAAAATAACATACATACTGCCCCATTTTGAATCAAAACTACATCCATAATTGAAAACCATTATGATGATAAGTCACATACATATATGTGCCACAACCAATAGGATTAGTCAGCGCTAGTTCATTGTCAGCAGATATAGTCGGCACCATTGACATAGACCCGATAACCGTTTTATATCTACGGTCAGCAAATTAGTTGCGTGACTTCTTCAGTCCTCAGACACTCTTCAGAAACAAGTAGAAAACATCACATGAGAACAGACTGAAGACACTTCCCCTTTTCCAAACCTAAACCCATCTGTTGCATATGAAGATGTCTGCTCTCGGTGAGACGAGCGTGTCTGTCTGTGTGTGTGTGTGTGTGTGTGTGTGTGTGTGTGTGTGTGTGTGTGTGTGTGTGTGTGTGTGTGTGTGCGCAGGAAAACAAGTTGTGCTTGATCAGCAGTTTAAACAAGGAGGAGAATTCAGGAAGGTCTAAATGTGAAGGAATTCTGTTAGAAGTGCTGATATCAACATGTCACAATCACACAGTCGACAGTCAGGACAGGCTTGGGTTATCAGACGCCATTACGAGAGAGTATTTATTCTGCCTACAAAGATAATAACGTGTCTGGTATGATTAGTTCCTGGAACTGTCTTTCACTTAAATCATCAGTGTATTATCTTGATGTTTTAGCATAGTGTTTCAATTCAACTGGTGATAAAGAATAATATATTATTGAGTATACTGTATCTTTATTTGTTGAGAGAACAATGTTATGGGGCAAGATTAAATGCAAGATTATTGTTAAAAAACAAAACACTGAGGCTACATGGAGTCTATTGCTGTGGTACTCACCATGTCAGTTGCCAGTAGCAGACAGACAGGTCACAGACAGACAGGTCCCACACAGACAGGTCCCAGCATGTTGAAGGACAAAAACATTCTGTTAATAACTCCCACGCTGTATATCACCATGTATTGTACCCCTGTTCACTACCGCAGTATTAAATATGTGCACTAATTTTGAAAAATGTATTGATTTTGCTATAAAAACTCAACAACAAAAAAATCACCTAGATCATTCATTGTCACCCTGAGTGCATGGACAGTCGGTTTGGGCAGAGTTAAAGGCAAAAAGCAGAAAGAATATAATTTTTTAGAGAAATGTGTCCTGTGACAGAGTGCGATCACAAGGGTCACATGTTCTCATATAGCGAATAACCGCAGCCTATAGTTGTATTTCGGGATAAATATATATTCAAAACGTTCACACGTGGTGAAATATGCAGTCTCATATTTGTTTCTCAAAATGATAGTAGGTATTCCCGAAATTTCGTTTCGGTGCTGAATCATAACGTGCTTTAGTCTCTAGATGAAAGGGCACAACATATTTTGACAAGTCAACTTATGGTCTGCAACATCTGGTTCAAATCAGTCAGATCAGCACGTTTCAAAACTGTCGCTCCTTCTAACAAAATACACTTTACCAGATTTGATTCTATCCCRTGGAGAGAAAAAAACTCACATTATCTCAAACTTAAAGCAACTTACCTGACTCGTGTTCTTCTCAGAAACCTTTTCACAACCCTTTCACGATCCCAGATGTGACAAAACTGTCCCAAAGGAGAAGGATTTCCGACAGTGCGACGCCGCTCGCAGAATGTTTTCTTCACAACTGTCTTGCTTCGTTGGGAAGTTTTTACAGGCACTACGACCACAGAGTTTTTAAACCCAGATACGCAACATCGCGAGATTTCCGGGAACGCTTGAGCAACAGACCAAACGGACCAGGCCGGGATTTGGGTTTCGAGAAGTCAATGAGAGACGTTGAAAATTATTCCTTAGTTGTTAATTTTCTCAAAATCTAAAGGCACAACCTAGATTCGAGCATGTTATTACTCAAACCGAATGAAAGTGACAAACTGACAAGTTTTTATTTATTTTCGTAAAAAAAAAAAAATGTATATCGAAGGAGTGCCAGTTCTGTGCAAGATGACCGTTAGACCCAAGGACGTGTTTCTATACATGAGCGTAACTAGCCAATGTCGCCATGACATCGCCTACAAGCAGGACCGGTCCTGGCCATTCTGACCCCCTTCGCTGACAAAACAATTGCGGCCCCCTACTAGACTAGTCCCAGTAAGAAAAATGACGTTAAAAATACGTCTAAAATACTTTTTTATTTTCCATACGTTGAATCCAGGTTCATTTTCGGTTCTGAATGAAAAGGTGAAAAKACGTTATTTATAGACATATATGTTTGGTTCAAATCAAGGCTGGTCCAAACCTGATAAAAMTCGGAACTAAACATAGATGTCTACATCAAAAAAGAAGTCCGGACTGGACAGGACCAAAAAAAACCTGTCCAAACGGCGTCAGCCCGTCCTCACTGAAATATAGCCTACAGTGTCACATGAAATTACATTTTACGAATGACCATCTATGTGGTAGGTCTACCGTTTGTAAAACACACAAAAAAGACGTCCAAAAGACGTCGGTGTTGGTCCATGCTTACTGGGGTGTAGCCTACCATGTCAGCCCACAATGGGATTGTATGAATGCCCATCCATGTGGCAGGGCCAACATTTGTAAAACAGGCCCCTGCATTGCCTTTATTAGTCCTGATTCCTGTGACTAATCCATTTGGCTATTTAAGCTGTGAATATCAGCTATCCAACTTTATCAGGGGTTATCCTGAGCCTATTTGCAATGTGTTTACACAGCGTGAAATCAGAAGTATTTTCTTTTTTTCCGCTATGATCAGCTTGTCAAAATGTACAGATACGAACTTGAAACCACTGATCATGTCAATTTAGAAACACGGGATGGATCTCCTGGAGAGCAGTTGTGAGTAGCCTGATTGTCCATAATGTCTATTTTAGTTTGACCTGATTGGGCGCCACTTAGGGCGCCATTGCTATTCTATCGGAGAAACCTGCATGATGTAAAAAGTGTCCGTCTCTTTACAATGTCATCCATTTTATCTCCAGCCTGCAAGCTACAGAAAGGGCCACATACTCTTTCTACCTTATCCTATATCTGCTACATGATTTATGTAAGATTTGTTTGGGGGGGGCAGAATATTTGTGTAGCGCCGCAGTGATGCGTCTCTCGAACAGCACTCTTTTTACACATATACATTATTTACATATACATAACTTAAGTCTTTAGTTTTAACGCTTACGGACAGAATGGAACCATTTGACAAAGAAAATAAATACAAACAAGATRGTAGATTATATTTTGTAAGGGGAACACAAAAAGCAAGCAAGGATCTTGGGTTACAAATGAAAAGCATACGGGTCACATCAACGCATCGCCCCTCGTGCTCATTCCCCGTGCTGGGGAATGGACAAGATTAGTATTTAGCATCCCTCCCTGCCTTTGACAACAAAGTGGTCACTGCTTATCACAGGGGGGCATCAGCGTTCACCTAAAAAGCCCTTAGGCCACATGGTTGAGAGAGAGAAATTGTCCTTGTTTCGGGGCAGTGTTATGTGCGTTTTTATGTGTTGTTGGAGGTGCGTCTGTTGGTCAGTTTAGCTCAGAAAAGTGCCTACAAGTGTGATCAGGGGTTTCTTTTGGAAAAGCTTGTTTTAGCCTATCTTSATACTGTACTATCTTTGCTGCTACTTCTACAGAATGTTCCGGCTGCTCTATCACCACCTCTCTTGGTTTCAATTGTTTGCACATTCATTTCAAACATTGGTAAAAGTAATTGGTTAAAGTCAGGGGCGCAACTTTTGGATTTAGAAGTGGGGGGGGACATAATTTTTTGATCTAGTCTGATAAACACTCCAAACAGCTTACACGACCGTCGTCCTAAAGCCTTGCCTCATTTTGTATCACATTCCAATGATAAAACTAGGGGGGGGGGGGAGTTGCACCTCTGGTAAAAGCACAACCACAGAAAGGAGAGCTTCATAAAATACCTTGAGGTTGACAGAAAAAGCAATAACACATTTTCACCACTAGATGGCCATGTTGGACTGATGTAGAGAGGGAGGGGGGATGGGAGATCAGTAAAATGTATTAGGCCATCTACATTAGATCCCACTTTATTTATTCATAATTAAACGTACATCCAACAGTCAAAACTTAATTTTCACCTCAACTCGACACAAAATCTGACCGATATTCTACCTGAGATTCCATTTCTTGGCACATAGAAATACCTAGAAACTATTTCTTAAACTAAAGCTTTATTTTGTGTCACAGATTCATTAAATCTACACTTGCCGTGTCTCATAGGAACATTTCAGAACAACATAATTCTACTACAGCTATAATTATWWWTWTTTTTTAAATAATATCTACATGTTTTTCGATACAAATTATTGCTGTTGTTACATTGAATTTTTTTTTTGAATAGTTTGATCTAGATATTGGTTTGTTGGTGTGGATCACCTCATGTTGGTGATCTGGAAGTCAACGGTGTCCACGGCTTTCAGACCTAAAAAAATGGTCTTATATATATATATACCAGCGTCCACGTTCTATTGCCATCAACTGTGTAGATCCAGCTACAGTAAAAACCTCGACCCCAAACACATAGGAAAGACAGGGTTCTATCTAAAAACAATAACATGACAAGACATGTCATATCTGTCTCGAGTTCTGTTGAAGAGCTGGGGGCCACTCTGATCACACCCTCTCCTCTGATCTCCCGAGTTCCTTTAGGCCGCACCTTGATTCTAGAYGGGGTTTGAGCACTGTCTTTACCTATTGATATCCGTCTAAATGATAACATGCCAAGGCACAACTATTTAGGGTTCCTCTGTTGAAGAGCTGGGGATTACAGTAGCTAGAGTTCAGATAAAGAAGAGCTAAGGGTGACTGTTACTCCCCCTCCTTCTTCTTCTTCTCCCTGAACTACTGCTACTTCCCTTTCCTCTTCCTGGTTCGAGTCGGGCACACGGGAAGTTGCTACAGCCACTGCCTCGAAGGACTCTCCGCCCATGGTTTCCAGTTTGATGTATCGCTTACTGTTCGACCTCTCCAGACGTGGACAGCTGAGCCGCCGGGCCCTGGAGAGGGAGTTGAGTGACAGGCGAGACCCCATCTCCATCATCACCCTGGAGACATGAGTGGGAGGGGGGAATAGTTGGGAGCCCTGTGCCCTGAGTCAACGAGGTTGAGCTCCTCCTGAAGGCATCCTTCAACGAGCCCCTTCTTGAAGCATCCTTCTCTTTAGAGCCCAGACTATGGCCTGCTACCTGCTCTTCCTCAATCCCATTTTCAATAAAATCCTTGACTTTTATGATCTCTTCCTCCAAGCACCCCTCTGTCACCTCTCTCTCAGTCTGTCCCCCTTCCTCCTCCACCAAGCACCATTCTGTCTCCTCGCTCTCGGGTCTGTCCCCCCTCCTCCACCAAGCACCCCTCTGTTTCCTTTCTCTCGGTCTGTCCCCCCTCCTCCTCCACCAAGCACCCCTCTGTCTCCACTCTCTCGGCCTGTACCCCCTTCTCCTCCACCTCACAGCTGTTCAGTTTGATGACAGGGAGCTTGAAAGCTTTGACAGATGAAGAGACGATGGAGCCTATACCCTCCCACTGTCTGGGGTACGAGGCCTGATCTGAGTCCCACTGCCTGGGGAGCGAGGCCTGCTCTGAGTCCCACTGCCTGGGGTACGAGGCCTGCTCTGAGTCCCACTGCCTGGGGAGCGAGGCCTGCTCTGAGTCCCACTGCCTGGGGAGCGAGGCCTGCTCTGAGTCCCAGTGTCTCGGGTAGGGCACCTGCTCCGAACACCTGATTAGATAAGATTAGAAAACGTAAATGTAATTTATTTTGCAACACATACAATGTACGCTTGTTCAACCATCCTTATCATGCGAGGTCACATTCTATTTTTCTACACGTATCTAGAGAACCAGACAGTGATCTCGTGTGATCAGGACTGTCAAACGAGGCTATGGAAACTGTATCACATACTGTAGACAAAAAATGTACAGTACCTACGCTTTTGGTCCCTGGAGATACTGTAGACAGTGTCTGTGAATGTCTGGTTGTCTCTAGACCAGCTACGCTGCCTCTCAGTCATCGATGGTCGTCTGGACTGCTGCTCTGTGCTGACGGACTCCCCCTGGTGGCCGGACTCGGTATTGGAAAGCCAGGAGCCGCAACCAAGCTCTAGCATTCCACCGGGGTTGAAAGACCCTGAGTATACAGTGGGAAGAAAAGGTATGTGAACCCTTTGGAATTACCTGGATTTCTGCATAAATTGGYCATAAAATTGAAGATCAGATCAAATTTATGCAGAAATCCAGGTAGTTCCAMAGGRTTCACATACTTTTTCTTGCCGCTGTACATCAACACTACCTCTGGACTGTACGTAGTCGACCAGTCCGTTACTCGGCGAGTAGTCCTTGGTCCGTGTGCTGTGGAGGTCGATGACCGTGGAGTAGATATCTCTGAGGTTGATGACTTTGGTCTTCTTGTCTCTGTTCTCGTGAAGCACGGCGTTTGCGCAGATGAAGATAAATATGCCTATCCCCATGACTAAAGGCCCAAACACCTTCAGGTTGTCTGAGTACAGATAGTTGTCCAAGAACTCGGAGAGCAACCCACCTGAAGGATGGGAAAGAAGATGGAGGAGGGGGGAGAAAACTGACTAACCCTTTTTTAACCAGGTCAGTCATTACAATAATGACCTGACCAAGATGAGAGCGAGACGCCTAAGCAAAGCAGACAGAATGAACAACATGATGAATGTTGTGTCTTGTAAAGTAAAAATATCTTAGTAAAAAAATAACCCACCTGAAGGTATAGGAGGGGTAGATACCGATACAAGTACACTAGCATTAACAGGTACAAGTACAGGTAAACTTCCATTGACAACAACACTTGTCTGGTTCATCAACTCGACACTCGTCTGGTTGGTCAAGTCCCCAACAGTCTGGTTGGTCAACTCCCCAACAGTCTGGTTGGTCAAAAACTCCCCAACAGTCTGGTTGGTCAACTCCCCAATAGTCTGGTTGGTCAAAAACTCCCCAACAGTCTGGTTGGTCAACTCCCCAACAGTCTGGTTGGTCGAACCAAAAAAAATAAACAAGCACGTCTGTTAATTGAATATCTTCCAGTGTGAGCTAACTCATGAAGCTGGTGAGAGAATGCCAAGTGTGTGCAAAGCTGTATCAAGGCAAAGGTGGCTACTTCGATAGAATCTCAAATATAAAATACATTTTTAATTTGTTTAACACTTTTTTGTTTAACTACATGATGTCCATATGGTTATTCATAGTTTTGATGTGCTTCATATTATTCTAGCAATGTAGAAAAATTAGTAAAAATAAAGAAAAACTCTGGAATGAGTAGGTGTGTGTACATTTGACTGGTACTGTACATGCAGACAAAAATCACACATTGTTAAAACAACAGACTTGTAGGTCTACTGTTACCTGCGCCTGGTCTCTGTAGATTCTAACACACTTTCCGGAACGTCTGGTGATCTCTGGACCAGCTCCGCTGCCGGCCCGCCATTGACGGTCGTCTATACTGCTGCTCACTGCTACCTAACTCCGTCTGGTGGCTTGACCGGTAGTGGAGGGCCAAGGGCTGCGACAAGCTCTAGCATCTCGCCAGGATTGAACGAACCCGAATTTATGTCCACACTGCCCCTGGACTGCACATAGTTCACTAGTCCGTTAATCGGCGAGTAGTCCTTGGTCCGTGTGCTGTGGAGGTCGATGACCGTGAGTAGATATCTCTGAGGTTGATGACTTTGGTCTTCTTGGTCTCTGTTCTCGTGAAGCACAGCGTTTGCGCAGATGAAGAGAAATGCCAATCCCCATCACTAAGGCCCAAACACCTTCAATGTGTCTGAGTAGAGATAGCTGTCCAGAACTCGTGAGAAACCCAACCTGAGGGAGGACGAGGACTTGTAGACACAGGTACAGGTTGAGTAACAACTTCCATTCATAACATCACTCGTCTGGATTTGTCAACTCAGCACTCGTCTGGTTGGTCAACTCTCCCAACA
>NW_019945017.1:41744-43038 GCF_002910315.2 Salvelinus sp. IW2-2015
CGTCTGGTTGGTCAACTCCCCAACAGTCTGGTTGGTCAACTCCCCAACAGTCTGGTTGGTCAAAAACTCCCCAACAGTCTGGTTGGTCAAAAACTCCCCAACAGTCTGTTTGGTCAAAAACTCCCCAACAGTCTGGTTGGCTGTGTTGTTGTCCTTGTTATTGTTCCAGGTGACAGACACCAGGCGGCTCTTGGAGTAGCTCATCCTGCCGTTGTCTCTCCGCTCCTCCGCTGGTGATACCCTGGATGCATACCCCTGGCTGTGGCCTTCATGTGGCCAGTAGCCCAGTACAGCCATGGCTATCCCGACCATCAACACCACCACTCCCACCGTGGCCACCAGCCCAGGCGGGGAACACAGGTTGAGTTTCCCCTTCACCTGGATTCATAAGGAGACAGACATGACATCATTATAATAGAGTTCAGGAATGTATTTTCTAGGATAAACATAGATACATTTTAACACAGACACTAGAGCTGTGTTTTGCATGCTCATGCTAACCGTACTATTTGTGACGTGAATTGAGTTATGTAGTACGTTTATTGGTCACAGTATGGATATAGTTTAGTAAGCCAAAAGTTCCCCGATGTCGTACTAAATTTGCCAAAATATGAAGTGTACAAGCAGTGGACACTATTTCCATGCTTTTAGGGCCCATAATGCAATTCTTCAGAAAATGGCAGAAAATATGCAGCCGAAGTCCGACGAGAAGCGGATACAAATTCATTGCTTTATTATGACAAATTAATTATGACAAATGTTAAGAAAATGTTGAGCAATGTAATGAAGTAATGACATTTCAAATAAGTTACGTTAGACGTTATGTTGGCTGACAATTTGTTAGCTACTCTGTCATTACAGCAGTATGTACCGGTATGTTAGCTACTCTGTCCTTATGAACCGCATAGCATTACAGCAGTATGTACCGGTATGTTAGCTACTCTGTCCTTACGAACCTCATATCATTACAGCAGTATGTACCAGGTATGTTAGCTACTCTCTCCTTACGAACCTCATATCATTACAGCAGTATGTACTGGTATGTTAGCTACTCTGTCCTTACGAACCACATAGCATTAGTATGTACCGGTATGTTAGCTACTCTGTCCTTACGAACCACATATCATTACAGCAGTATGTACCAGGTATGTTAGCTACTCTATCCTTATGAACCACACAGCATAGCATTACAGCAGTATGTACCGGTATGTTAGCTACTCTGTCCTTATGAACCACACAGCATATCATTACAGCAGTATGTACCAGTATGTTAGCTACTCTGTCCTTACGAACC
>NW_019945017.1:49844-55059 GCF_002910315.2 Salvelinus sp. IW2-2015
ACCTCACATAATCATTTACAGCAGTATGTACCGGTATTGTTAGCTTGTTACCTAACATTAGTTGGCTACTATACATCAAACTTGCCAAGCAGTATATTAATTAGTTGTCTAACTAAGCTCACCAAACATTTATTGATTTGCATTATTTCACGTTACATCTTAGCACAATTGGTTATCGTGTTAATTTGTCTAATTACTCCGATTTCAGAGCATCTCTCTCTGAGTGTGCCAGGAGGCAGAAAACTGATGAATTACGAACGCTCAACACCTGTGAATATGGTGGTGTCGTAAACGTCGGCAATAAAAAATATTGATTAAATGTTCCAGCAGCCACAGTTAGTCTCAACACTCTGGATTAACATGAAACAGCGCCTAACCAGCTCTGCTAGAGGGGGTAATGGTCAGAGTGAGTGGTTCTCTTATTGTGTCTTAGAAAGTAGCTAGCCAAACAGTTAGCCAGTAGCTTGGGTGCTTGCTGCGTTGTAGGTCAGAACTCCTCGGATCAAACCCTACTCCTTAGCCAGAGGGTCCAGTATGAGGTTCAAGGAACCCTCGCCGAATCAACCCTTTTTAATTTCCTCGGGGGGGGGGGGGGGGGGGGGACTTTTTTTAAGGGAGGGGAAGTCCAGTATGAGGTCAGAACCCTCGATAACCCTACTCCTCGACTAGAGAGTCCAGTATGAGGTCAGAAAACCCTCGGATCAACCCTTACTCCTCACTAGAGGAGTCCAGTATGAGGTCGAGAACCCTCGGCATCAACCCTACTCCTCACCAGAGGAGTCCAGTATGATTGTCGAGAACCCTCGGGATTTTCCAAAAAAAAAAAAAAAACCCTACTTCCTCGACCAGAGGAGTCCCAGTATGAGGTCAGAAACCCTCGGATCAACCCTACTCCTCGGCCAGAGGAGTCCAGTATGCAGGTCAGAAACCCTCGGTGATCAACCCTACTCCTCGACCAGAGGAGCCAGTATTTGAGGTCAGAACCCTCGATCAACCCTACTCTACGACTTAGAGGGAGTTCCAGTATGAGGTCAGAACCCTCGGATCAACCCCTACTCCTCGGCCAAGAGTGAGTCCAGTTGAGGTCAGAACCTCGGATCAACCCTACTCCTCGGCCCCAGAGGAGTCCAGTATGAGGTCGAAACCCTCGGGATCAACCCTACTCCTCGGCCAGAGATCCAGTATGAGGTCAGAACCCTCGCGATCAACCTACTCCTCGGGCAGAGGGAGTCCAGTATGAGCTGTAGAACCCTCGGATCAACCCTACTCCTTCGGCCAGAGGAGTCCAGTATTGAGGTCAAGAACCCCTCGGATCAACCCCTTACTCCTCGACTAGAGGAGTCCAGTATGAGGTCAGAACCCTGGATCAACCCTACTCCTCGACTAAGGAGTCTAGATGAGTCAGGAACCCTCGGATCAACCCTACTCCATCGGCCCAGAAGTCAGTATGAGAGTCAGGACCCTCGGATCAACCCTACTCCTCGGCCAGAGGCGGGAAGTCCAGTATGAGCGTCAGAACCCTCGGATCATACCCCTTACTTCCTCGACAGAAGGCAGTCCAGGTATGAGGTCAAACCCTCGGATCAACCCAACTCCTCGGCCAGAGGCAGTCCAGTATGAGGCAGAACCCTCGGATCAACCCTACTCCTCGGCCAGAGGAGTCAGTATGAGGTCAAGAACCCTCGCGATCAACCCTTACTCCTCGACGTAGAGGAGTCCAGTATGAGGTCAGAACCTCGGATCAACCCTACTCCTCGGCCAGAGGAGTCCAGTTATTGCGCTCCGCAGCAAAAAAGCTCTGATTTACGTTACTCCCTGCCATCCAGGACCTCTATACCAGCTTCCTGCCATCCAGGGCCTCTATACCAGCTTCCTGCCATCCAGGACCTCTATACCAGCTTCCTGCCATCCAGGGCCTCTATACCAGCTTCCTGCCATCCAGGACCTCTATACCAGGCGGTGTCAGAGGAAGACCCTAAAAAATGTCAAAGACTCCAGCCACCCTAGTCAAAGACTGTTCTCTATGCTACCGCATGGCAAGAGGTACCGGAGCGCCAAGTCTAGGTCCAAGAGGCTTCTAAACAGCTTCTACCCCCAAGCCATAAGACTCCTGAACATCTAATCCAATGGCTACCCAGACTATTTGCATTGCCCCCCTCCCCCTCTTTTACACCGCTGCTACTCTCTGTTTATTATCTATGCATTAGTCACTTTAATTACTCGACCTACTTGTACATATTACCTCAATTACCTCGACTAACCGGTGCCCCCGCACATTGTACCAGTACCCCTTGTTATTTACTGCTGCTCTTTAATTATTTGTTATTCTTATCTCATACTTTTTGTAGGTATTTTCTAAAAACTTCGTTGTTGGTTAAGGGCTTGTAAGTAAGCATTTCACTGTAAGGTCTACACCTGTTGTATTCGGCGCATGTGACAAATAACATTTCATTTGATTTGATAACATGAAAACAGCCTAACCAGCTTTGCTAGTGCGAGTAAAATGGTCAGAGTGAGCCAGTGAGCCAGTGAGCCAGTGAGCTAGTGAGCCAGTTACCCAAGTTAGCTTGGGTACTTGACTGCCGTTGAATGCGTCCAGTAGCAGTAGCAGTGTGCGCTCTGAATGCTCAGAGAGTGAAACACTCTGAATTTACAAACGACCAGATTTAATTTCCGAACACACTCGAAATCGTAACATTTTTAGCTAGTCATTTGTTATGCTAACAAGCTAGCAAGAGGTTGCATAGCAACAGCATCAACTTSCGGTAGACAGGCGAAGTTCTAGTACGCTCAACTGAAAGGATACCGTTTGTTTACAGTATAATAAAATAAACTAATAGTATATAGAATGTAGTATGTACTCATTAATATGTAGTATACAGTATTTTAGTATGTGTATTCCAACACAGCTTATGTTTTAAGTCTGGATAAAAGATGAAAAAAGCCAGGGAATTAACATGAGTTGCCCTAACTTCACCTGTCATCATTTTTGAGGATGTACTAGAAACTACTGTAATGTTAACAAAGAGTCTTTATCGACCGGCCAATTGCCTTCCTGTTTTCCCCTGCTCCCTCCTCTCCTCATTCTCTTCCCCAGGTTGATTTGACAGCTCGTCGTCTAATCTAATCGTCGCCATGATTGCACAGCGGGGCCTCTGCGTTAAACCGCGCCAGGACTCGCAGCACTCTAAGAACCAAGCTGAGAATCAAGAGAAGAGGAACTGAGCCGGGAAAGAAGCAACATGTGTTGGTGGTTGTAGCGTGATGGACTAACAATAACCCATAATGCTTTGTATATTGTATTTAGTTTAGAACGATGTAGTGGTGTTTTGGTAGCGTGATGGACTACAATACCATAATGCTTTGTATATTGTAATTTAGTTAGAACGATGTAGTGGTGGTTGGTAGCGTGATGACAAATACCATAATGCTTTGTATATTGTATTTAGGTTAGAACGATTGTAGTGGGTGGTTGGTAGCGTGATGGACTACAATACCATAATGCTTTGTTATATTGTATTTAGTTTAGAACGATGTAGTGGTGGTGGTAGCGCTGATGGATACAATACCATACATGCTTTGTATTTGTATTTCGTTTAGAACGATGTAGGTGGTGGTTTGGTGCATGATGGACTACATCGCTATATGCTTTGTATATTGTATTTAGTTTAGAACCGGTGTGTGGTGGTTGGTAGCGTGTGGACTACATACCCATAAATGCCTTTGTATATTGTATTTAGTTTATAAAAAAAAGAGAGATGTTAGTGGTGGTTGTTAGCGTGGAGCTACAATCCATAATGCTTTGGTATATTTATTTAGTTTAGAACGATTAGTGGTTGGTGTTGGTAGCGTAATGGACTACAATAACCTCATAATGCTTGTATATGTGTACTTAGTTTAGAAACGAGTTAGTGTGTTGGTAGCGTATGGACTTACATACGCCATAATGCTTTGTAATATTGTTTTAGTGTTAGAAACATGTATGGTGGTTGGTAGCGGAGCTACATACCCATAATGCTTTGTATTATTGTATTTAGTTATAGAACATGTAGTGTGGTTGGTAGCGTTGATAGGACTTACAATACCCATAATGCTTTGTATATTGTAATTTGTTTAGCGTTAATTAAGTGGTGGTTGGATAGCGTGAGGACTACCAATACATAACTGCTTTGTATATTGTATTTTGTTTAGAACGTGTAGTGTGGTTGGTAGCGTGATGGACACAATACCCATAATGCTTTTTGTATATTGTAATTTAGTTATAAGAACGATGGTAGTGGTGGTTGTTAGCGTGAATGGACTACAATACCCCATAATCTTTGTATATTGTTTAGTTCTAGAACGATGAGTGGTGGTTGTAGCGTATGGACTACAATACCCATAATGCTTTGGTATATTGTACTTTACGTTTAAAAACGATGTAGTGGTGGTTGGTGCTGATGGTACAATACGCCATAAGCTTTGTATATTGATTTTAGTTTAGAACACGATGTAGTGTGGTTGGAGCGTGATGACATAATACCATAATGCTTTGATATTGATTTAAACTTTAGGAACGAGTGTAGTGTGTGGGAGTAGCGTGATGGACTCACTACACCACAGTGCTTTGTATATTGTTTTCGTTAGGAGACGATGTAGTGTGATTGGTAGCATGTTGCTACAATCCCATCATCTCCGTACTACAGTACCCATAAATGCTTTGTGTATTGCATCTAGTTTGGGATGATGTAGTGGTGGGTAGCATGTTTGGACACTACCCTAAGCATTGTGTTTAATATCGTTTAGCACGGATTTGTGGTGGTGGTATGTTGATAACTGGAGAACGTGAAAATTCTCTTTGCTTTATTTTAAAGGCACAACCTAGATTCGAGCCATGCGTAGTTCTGGCGCAACGCGACCGTTGACCGATTGACATGTTATCTGCACATTGAGCTTAGCTAGCTCACGTCACCAAGACATCGCCTACAAAGTGTGAATCAGGGATTCTTCTATTCGGAGAAGCAGTTCTTAGCATCTCTGCATACTTAACCATCTTTGAAATGTGGTGTGGTGGTGGGGGTCGCAACGAGTGTTCTAAACTGACATTACCGCATAATGCTCGGTGATATTAAGAATTCAGCCATAGAGAGAATTGTACAGTTGTTTGAAGTGACAGTAGACCAACATAGCTACTGCCATAGGTGTCAAGCTGTTGCTGTAAAACTTGTAGAGCATG
>NW_019945018.1:0-1729 GCF_002910315.2 Salvelinus sp. IW2-2015
CAATTTGGGAAATGTTTATTTAATGTTTATTTTCACTTACCAGAACCACTTACTGTGACTGCAGTACATATGATACTATTATCCAGTACTGCAGAATGAGGGAGAGCCTACATGTTTTAAATACTCAAGAGCATAGACAGACAAAAAAGAAAACAGGTTGATTAAGGGGAAAAAGCTGAGCAGATAGAGATGGCCGTATCAGGTGATCTTAAAACGCTGCGGGGGAGAACACAAAACCCACGAGGAAAACACTGCAGAGAGAGATATATCACACTGCCTGCATCTGAAATGGTCCCCTATTCCCTATATAGCGCTCCTATGGGAGCCCTACGGGCCCTGTTCAAAAGTAGTGCACTATATAGTGAATAGGGGGCCATTTCAGGCACATTCATTATCATTGTCAGCATGTGCATCTTAGACTTTAAATCAGGCTTAAAGTAAACAAACCACAGGTCTCCACCCAAAYCCAAAGAGAAAATATGGTTTTTACCCACAAGAGGGGAAAACTCCACATTTATGGTCAACATTTGTGGGATTTCACGATGTGGCTAAAGACCTGCTGTCATTAGGGCAATTTACAAGCTCCAACACACCACAGTTTATGGAAMGTTAGAGTGCTTTCACCTGCTTAATATGAATTTCAATTAGCTTTTTCTGGCGTAACTGATCGTTTTCAGATGGGGGAACAGAGACCAAAAGGTGTTTTCCCCTTGTTAAAACAGGGAACTGGCTGGCACAGCAGAGCCGGGGTGGTTCCCYAGTTTCACCCCGAGACCAGTCAAACACWACCAGCCCTGRAGGAAACTGGAGGCCCACGGAGTACTGCGGTCAGGGAGAGCCAGGCGCTGAAAACCTGTGGTCGGCTCACGACAAACGGGGCTTGGAATCTTTAAACACTTTTTAAAAAGAAGTCAGGAATGAATTTAAAATATATTTTACTTTTATCCAGTCCTTCCAACCCCGTCTTACAGTCGGGGTTGGGTCTGGCCCAGTGTTTTTGCGGTAACAATAAAACCTGAATGTAGAGCAACAGCTACAGTAGAATTGGAACGGACTGCGTGCCCCCACACCCACCTTCCATGGAACTGATGCATTCTGGGAATGGGAGAGCTGCCACCTGCCAGCTGCTGCTGCTGCAGATTCCTCACATTCTTGATAGAGAAGGGGAGGGAGGGAGGAGACTGAGGTAGAGTGAGAGAGACAGAAAGACAAAGTGAGGGGGAGGGAAAGAGCGAGACAGACAGTGAGGATGGAGAGAGACGGAGAGAGACAGACAGAGAGAGAAACAGACAGACAGCATTCAGACAAAGACAAAGAAGGGTGTCAGTGTGGCTGCCTGTCCAATCTGCTGTGGTGTGGTACCTGTACTGACCACGTGGTGCTAGTCTGTCTGGGCCCACAACAGAAGACAGTGCAGCTCAGGACTCTGGACCAGACCAGCAGCTCCCTCCTGTGGAAGAGTCAGTGTGCTGTGTCCCAAACTACTGTACCTTCACTATGGGACGGTAACACTGTCATGGGCTAGATATCCACTTCCTGTAACACTGTCACGGCCTAGATTATCCACTTCTGTAACCTGTCACCCTAGATTATCCACTTCCTGTAACACTGTCATGGCCTATTTATCCACTGCTTGTAATATGTCATGGCCTAGATTATCGACTTCTCTGAAGACTGTTCTGTTATGGAAGTAAGACTTGTATATGGCTATGAATTAATGTGTGGAAAA
>NW_019945018.1:7491-28828 GCF_002910315.2 Salvelinus sp. IW2-2015
ATGGTTACACCTGCATCTCACCACTGCTTGTTTTGGTATTGTAAAAGCTAATTTGTTCTCAACGCTTACCTCGCATTTATAATGACAACTTGTACTGGCTAAATGAATATTAAAAAGTGTTGTAGGTGCAGTATCTGAAGAGGTTCAAGGTGCTGAAGATAACGGTTCACAGATATATCAAAACAACACTGGTTAGAAACGTTCCACAGTCTCGTCACGGTTTGTTCTTATTGTGTTCTAGGTATCTGAAGAGGTTCAAGTGTATGAAGATAAAGGTTCTTGCGTAGCTGGTGTCGTCAGATCCTAAAGGGGCTCCACTTCCTCCACACCCGGGCCCCTCCCATCATTCACAGGGACCTGAAGTGTGACAACATCTTCATCACCGGCCCCACTGGCTCCGTCAAGATAGGAGACCTGGGATTGGCTACGCTCAAACGGGCCTCCTTCGCCAAGAGTGTCATAGGTACGACCCCATAGGCTGATTTACTGACCTTTTTAACCTTTTTGACCCTGACCTTTCACCTTCCACCCCAAACACTGTGTCAAAGCCAGATCCATTCCCTCGTCCCTTCCGACCTCCCCACAGATGGTTGAATTTAAAATATATTAGGATTTAAATTGACACCTTCTGGAATGGAATGTGAGGGTTTGGTGTGGCGGGACCTGCTGCCCCCCTGTCCTGTCCGCTTCTGTTCTCTCTACATTGTCAGGGGTTTTGTCATGTGTGTCTGTGTGTGGCTCTAGTGTGCCAGACCGAGTGTAGACTAKCTAGCAGCAGGGAGGTAGGGAGATGGACATGCGTCCTGGGCATGGTGAGACAAAACAACAGCATCCTGTTAAGAGGTACCACTCTGCTCTCAGGGCTCACACACAGCTGTGAAGTGCTTATTATGGAACACTCAGAAAGCCCTATTTGACTAGCAGATGTGCCTACGCATAATATGAAGGTCATGGGAACAAGGAAAAGGTTTAGTAGAAGGACAAATAACACTAAGACATTTCCTTTGACATTTTCATATCTCCGTTGGTGGCAGAGAACAACAGTAGGGGGGATGAGACGGCAGAGGTTGACGAATGGAGAGGTGGACGTTCACCAAAATGTTTAGTGTCTGTGTGTGTGTGTGTGTGTGTGTGTGTGTGTGTGTGTGTGTGTGTATAAAAGCGTACAAGCTTGTCAGTACTACTCACGTTTTGAGGGTGCCTGATGTCATAAGCTCTGTGACCAGCACGATGCACTTGGAGTTCTTTCCTTTGGAGGGAGACTCCCAGGAGTCGTAGAAGCGTACAATGTTATGGTGCTGCAGACCCTTCAACATCTCAGCCTCCTCCTTGAACCTCTGACGCTCCGTCTTAGACAGCTTACGATCCTGTAGGAGAGAGCAGGAGAAACATCTAGCAAACAATAGATTTCACATTCCATTTCCAGTTGTCTTGACACATAATGCTTTACAATAACCCAGCCTAAAGTATAGGACAGGACCCAATCAATCAATAAACCAATCGTTCAATCAATCAAGTGTTCATAAAGTCCTTTTTACATCAGCAGTTGTCACAAAGACAGTGTTTCACAGTAACCCTGSCTAATCAAGCCATGAACCACAGAGGAAGAACTGAGAAGACAAAAACAAACGGACTAGCTAGCGAACTTCCTTCTCAGTTGTCCTATTTTAACAGGCTGGGTCCCTCTAACTTAATGGGAATACCAGTTCAGTGCTGCACCATAAACCATATATGCACCGGCCATTGCGGTCAGGGAAAACCACTAACAACATGGCTGTACATTTAAAAAGGGTAGTTTGAGGGGTTTGACTGTTTTATGGAGATTCCATGTTTGTGGTTTAGAAATATTTCGCCGAGAGTTGGTACTGTTAAACGATACATGGGATTTCAGCAATGAGTCCCTTTAACAACTTTCCCAGAATCAGATGAACTAGTTGATACCATTTTAGTCTGTGTCCAGTATGAAGGAAGTTAGAAGTAGTTTCGCGAACCAATGCTAACACGCGTTATACAATGACTGAAAGTCTATGGGTATCTGCTAGCCCGCGAGTTAGCTATTGCGCTAACGCCAGTTAGCAATTTCCTTCAAACCGCACACAGACACATAAAAATGGTATCCACGAGTTCATCTGACTCTGGGGGGACCCCAAAGTATCCCTTTTAAGGTCAGAGTTCATCATGGCATAGTAAAACCAGAAGTCTCCTATAAATGGTCGTAATGAGCTTTGTGTTAAATCAGACTGGATTCACATAAAAGCAAACAAGAGGGGAAAAGAAAAAGGTTAGGTTAGGGAGGTGGGGGGGGGGGGGTGTTAGACCAGTGGAGAGTCACCCGTATGACCCTGGCCTATAGGAGGTGAGTCACCCACAGTCACCTCCCCCTGGCCAGATCGGCTTGGCACAACATTGCGTCATCTCTTTTCTTTTCCACATACACAGGCAGGCAGAGAGAGAGATAGAGATAGGGTGGGAGGAGGCCCTATCGGTCCACAAACCGTAGTCATTAATCATCCTCATTCCTTCCTGCGTTCAGATGCGATAATATACCAAAAGCAGACAGGGTTCAGCCTTCAGTTTACCGAAAAAGGTCAGAGACATCTATTTGTTTCATTATGACCTTATTTTCCAGCCCAGAAAAAACAAAAGTCTACTTCCGGTGAGGATATTATCGTTTTAATCCGCGATGGGTTAGGATGGGGTTGCCTGAAATCTGCACCTGGGGCATTACATGAGGATGGATTAGAACAATGCCTGGTGAAAGCACTAAAGCAATTGTATTTCCGGGATTTAGTTTTGGCATTAGCAGTGATTTTTGTCCTTTTAGCTGGCAGAGGCAGGCATTACTAGCCTGGGTCTCTAGAGAATCTGCCAGCATCACAGGCTACCCTACAGAAGAAGAAACAACGTGTATTTGTGTCCGTATCTGTCTGTGTGCGTCTTTCACCTGTGCAGCCATAAAGCCCATGTCAGTTCAAGCCACCTAAATCCCTCTAACACCAGCGAGGACCCTCAATGTCACCAAAGCACAGATGCAACTCATTAAGCCAAGCCTTTCCCAGGTTTCAGAGGGATCAGGTTCTGTGTATGGAAACACAGCAGGGAAGGGGGTCTGAGAACACACTCAGCCCAGATGAGGCCATTAGACATTAAGCAGCTCTAACGAGGATCAGGGGTCCCAGGGCCATATACACATTAGCCTTGGAAAGACGAGTTGGAAATACATTTTCCACCTGCATATATCAATATTGTTAAAGGGACATTTCAAAACTGATCAGCTTGTTGATCAGCACCCACATCATCAATCTGAAAATGGCCGTTTCTATGTTTTGTAGTAAATGTAGTAGTAGATGCAAATGCCTCCTCATAATTGGTTAAAAAAAAGAAAATCACCCGATGATTATAGAAACACTTATCTTCCTCTGTCTGTTTACTACAAAACATAGAAACATACCATTTTCACTAGGGACGCACGATATAGAGGTGAACAATCGGTATCGGCCGATGTCTAGTTTAACGCCGATGTGCAAAACGATGTCAAAGCTGACGTGCATACCATATAACGTAGTAATGACGTAATGACGCCACGTAAAATTTGCGCTACACGTGCAACACAGCATTCCTAACCTAGCCCACAATGTCTGCTGTGGATCAAGCAGTCAACAAGTCAGCAGTCATTGAAAGAGTCACAATCAGTGAGACAACTCAAAGGCGAAATCCATTAAAGCCAAGATAAAGGAATTCATTGCCCTTGACAATCAACCGTTCTCTGTCGTGGTGATGTTGGCTTCGCCGACTGGTTGAGCACCAGTACACACAACGAAGTGTGCCATTTTCAGATGTTGCCCTACCGGAGTTACACAGTGAAAGCGTCACTGCTATTAGTTTCACGACATACATACTATGGAACGCCGTTTGGTCTTTGCCGTTCAAAAAAGATACAGTAGCACTGTCAAAGCTGTACAAAAAAGTCTGCAAACAAGCAAACACCGGCCATGAACGATGTGTTTACAATACCCGTTGGTAATAAAGCATAAATTGTTCGACCGCAACTTCTGGGGTAGCTAGCTTTAGCTTGGTATCTAGCTGGCACCAATACAACCAGCCTGAAAACAATGACCAAAAGAAACTGCAGTCATTTTCATTATTCTTAGCAATGATTTTGAATCCTTTAAGTATTAGCTAGGTTGCCACTTGTTGTTGTCGCCTATTGAAATTGAACTTCTATTTATTTACATGAACTGCTAGCCAGCTACTTAACCCTATGCCCAAAGCTAACGTTATAAGCAGCCAGCTAGCTTCATCTGGCTAGTGAGGATCAACCTGACCGGGTTGTGTTGTGAAGCTAGCCACAATAAGGATAGGCACAATAGTGGAATTTGCGGTTTCCTTCAAAATAAAAGTATGTCATTGACAGTGACCAAATGAATACAAATAGTAATTATGCCATACTTTTATTTTGAAGGCTAACTGCAAAGTCCACTATTTTGGCTAATCCTTATTGTGGCTAGCTTCACAGATAGGTCCGACCACCATTAATCCATTAAGAACTGTCTTATAAATTAGGTTATTTAGATGATGACACCTAGCATATAGTTAGCTAGCTAACTAAAGCTACTTAAACAGATTGTCGTTTGCTATGGTTTGGTGAAGAACATTGTTTGCATCCATGAGCTAGCCTTTTTTTTTTATGACCAGCACGTTAGGTGCGCGAGACAACTTTACCAGCATCATAGCATATGTATCAATGAATCTTTGTACATGAAATACGAGTGAGTGTAATCAATGTGTAATAACTACATAAAAAAAAAATTATGAACACATTAAATTATTATGTGACGTGCAGTCAATATTCAGGTCCTGATTGGTCAACAAGTCTATTTGACACGTCAAATAGTGTTAAATAGTATATTTTCTACACCAAAGACCCAAAAGACGTTGCATAAGAAATCCTGGTTGAGAATGAAACGACTGAACAAATGAACAACGAAAGAGCACAGCAAGTAAGTGAAAGAAATAGGTTTGGATTATGTTTAACTAGTAACGGGGACATGCGTAAATGCCAACAAAATAACTTTTTGGTCAGTGTGTGTAACCTTTAAGTAGGGAAGTCAGTTAAGAACAAATACTTATTTACAATGACGGCCTACACCGGCCAAACACGGACGACGCTGGGCCAACTGTGCGCCGCCCTATGGGACTCCCAATCACGGCCGGATGTGATACAGCCTGGATTCGAACCAGGGACTGTAGTGATGCCTCTTGCACTGAGATGCAGTGCCTTAGACCGCTGTGTCCATGTGTGTGTGTTACCTATTTAACTGTACTAGAATGCCTAAAAGGCGCTAAAATTGTAAATATCGGTATCGTTTTTTTTGTTGAGCAAGGAACATTTTGGAAATCGGTATCGGCCGATAATGTCATATCGGTGCATCACTCATTTTCACATATGTTGATGTTGGGGTGGTGCTGGAGATGGACATGTCCCTTTAAAAGTCTTCTGTGCAGCCTCCCGGGTGGCGCAGTGGTSTAAGGCACTGCATCGCTGTGCTGGCTGTGCCACCAGAGATTCTGGGTTCTGTCGCAGCCGGGAGGTCCATGGGGCGACGCACAATTGGCCCAGCGTCGTCCGGGTTAGGGAGGGTTTGGCCGGCAGGGTTATCCTTGTATCATCGCGCACTAGCGACTCGTGTGGCGGGCTGGGCGCAGTGCACGCTAACCAGGTCGCAAGGTGTTTGCTCCGACACATTGGTGCAGCTGGCTACCGGGTTGGATGTGCGTTGCGTCAAGAAGCAGTGCGGCTTGGTTGGGTTGTGTTTCGGAGGACGCATGGCTCTCGACCTTCGCCTCTCCCGAGTCCGTACGGGAGTTTCAGCGATGAGACAAGACTAACTACTACCAATTGGATACCATGAAAATGGTTTTTTATTTTTTTTATTTTTTTAAGTATTCTGTGCCAATTTTGCCAAATTCCAAATAAAACATGGAACAAAAATATGTCAAAARCAGCAAGAAATGTGCCATCCAGTTTGTGTGAGAACTGAAGAGGGGGGTTTGCAAGGCTTGTCATGTTGGTCTCCGCCACCTCTGTACTGTATGCCTCGTCTACTTCCACCACGGTGGCTAACCACAAAATACACATTTAGCGCACTGCTGCTTAGAATACAAGGTGTTTGTTTGTGCWTTGCAAACCATGACATGTGACCTGAATGTGGACTAGATTAAGCGCATGTGCAAAATAGCTCAGAATGCATGAACTCTTTAATGACATCACTAACACACGCAGAACGGTTAGCTATAGGAGTGTGTCATCGGCCGGGTCACTGGCCTCTCCAGTGTTAAATTCAACGAGAGAGAGAGAGAGAGACTTAGCAAACCAGTTCCTCCCTGCTCTCCAAGTCACAAGGTGTCCTACTTCAGGTTTGACCAGTGACCACAAGGGCTAAGTTTAACAACATAAGACCACAGTGGAGAACCAGACCACAGCACACAGARCAGCAAGTCAGACAGGTTCCTTCCTTCAACAAGGAAAGGAAACATGGAGCCAAAAGGTGGTGCTGTACATGATTCCAAGATAAATCCTACTAGCCTGGTCCCAGATCTGTTTTGTGCTGTCTTGCCAACTCATGTGGTCATTGGCTAATGGCTATAGGCCCTGCAGCCCAAACAGATCTGGAGCAGGCTAAATCCTGTGGTTCTCTGTGGCACGTGGAGCTCAGCGTGGAAGCTCTTTCATCTGTGTAATACACACCAACAGCCAGGCAGGTCAGGCTTCAGGCCTGTTACACCTTCAGATGCCCTCCACATCACCCCAACACACCTGCCCCTGCACTCAGCCAGATGCTCTCAGTCAAACAATCAGACGCRTATCCCCTGGACCCGGTTCATTTTCCACATACAAAGTTTGTGTGTTGCAATCGCAAAACCCTGGCTCTCCTCTTCTCCCTCTCATCTTGCTATCTGTAGTTTCTCCTCCTCTTTCCTTCCTCCTCCTCCACATAAAACGTTTGTGTTCCAAACCCCTGGCTATCCTCCTACTCCCTCCTCCTGGTCTGGGCATGGAGATAAACAAGCAGTTGGCCAGGCTCTCCATCCAGAAAACAAGCCCTCTCCAGCCCAGAGGGAGCCAGATACAACAGAGGACCTGATCCCKGCCTCACCACTGGCTCAGACTAACAGCTAAACTCACCTCCTCGTACATACTGAACCAACCTCCAATGAAAACAATCCTTCCAAAGCTCTCCAGTGTGTACGTATGTGTGTGGATGTGTGTGTATGGAGAGGCGGATCAGCCAAATCCAAAATGGAATGAATATGCTTTGTATTTCTCTGTCTCCTTTCTCTGTGGAAAATGATCCAATGTTATTCCCAGTTCTTAGGGACTTAGGGTCTCCAAGCCAAGCATCAGTCCTTAGGGACATCTCCAAGCCAAGCATCAGTGCAGTAATCTGGGCCCAGTTGTTTTCAGTTAGTGTGTGTGTGTAGGTGTCTGTGTGTGTGGAATGTGCATGCTTGTGTGTGTGTGTGTGTGGAATGTGCATGCTCGTGTGTGTGTGCCAGGATATGAGAACAGAGGGGTGTGTGGTATTACTGGCCAGAGCCAGGGCTGGGCCTGGAGGGCATTTATAAATTCCTTTTCCATTTCCACATATCAAATATTAATACAGATGGGGAAATGGCTGGAAGGCTGGGATCAGAGTGCCTAGTCACCATTTCCAAGGATTTGTGGTGGTCAGAATTACTGGCAGGGCTGGCAGTGAGTGGYGCTGTATGSACCATAGAAATAGAATTAGTAGAATGGTCAAAGCCTAGAAATAGAATTAGTAGAATTGTCAAAGCCTAGAAATAGAATTAGTAGAATGGTCAAAGCCTAGAAATAGAATTAGTAGAATGGTCAAAGTCTCTCCAGACCACAGATATTTGACTGGAATAGGAATGTCCGTTGTAGTAAGTCAATTTCTATGGCTATGTACAGTACGCCCACTCCCAGTCAAGGTTATGGTGGCAGCATAGGGAGAAAGCACTCAGAAGGCAATGGGTTAATGGGTTCAACCAAGAGATATTGTTCAATCAATTCAGAGCACTATATCCATTATATGACTGACAGTGAGATGACAGATGGAGGAGAAAACAGGACGGGTTAGGCCATCAAAGCTCACCCACCAGACCGGTCACATAGAGTCAAACTAAACAATACGRGACAATAGTAGAATAGACAAKAGCAAAGCAGTCACTGTTAAACGAGTCACTCGGATGACAAATCACTTGGTGACTGTAGTTATGAACACAGAGATATGTAACAGTCAAATGAAAGCAGAGCTGCAGTGAGTGACTTAGTATTCTGGCAGCAGGTTTCCAACGCCACTGGAAAGATCAAAGACACACTGATAAGGAGACCATATCAGGCTCACGGAGCGTGTGTGTGTGTGTGTGTGTGTGTGTGTGTGTGTGTGTGTGTGGTGTGTGTCTTTGAACCAGTATCTGAAAGAGCACTAGCACTCATCCCCACCCTCTAACAATAGCACAACACCTAAGGAAGGTAGCTAGCTAGCTTAGGCTCCAGGCAGCTACTCAGCGTACAGTACATGATCTGTAACACCCAAACCTGAGCACCACTTGGACCTTAAAGATGACCCCAGTCCTGGTGGACATAAACCTGGAGCCACCCAGACCACTGTGAGATGACCCAGTCCTGGTGGACATAAACATGGAGCCACCCAGACCACTGTGAGATGACCCAGTCCTGGTGGACATAACCTGGAGCCACCCAGATCACTGTGAGATGACCCAGTCCTGGTGGACATAAACCTGGAGCACCCAGATCACTGTGAGATGACCGTGGACATAAACCTGGAGCCACCCAGATCACTGTGAGATGACCCAGTCCCGGTGGACATAAACCTGGAGCCACCCAGATCACTGTGAGATGACCCAGTCCTGGTGGACATAAACCTGGAGCCACCCAGACCACTGTGAGATGACCCAATATATTCTGCATCAGATATGTCTCGGAGGCTCTGGCCAAACACGCACTAGAAGTGCACTAGAAAGGGAATAGGACTAGGGTTGCAAAGGGTCGGAAACTTTCCGGGAAATTTCCTGAAATTTTCTGGAAATGAAGCCCGGGAAGTTAGGGAATTTGCTTATATGTATCAAACATTTTTGCTTATAACAGTGAACCTTTTTTTGTGGGATACACAAGGCAATTCTAGGTCTTGTGGCATATTTTGGTTAAACTATCCCAATTTAATGGAACCACAGTGCATTCTTCCATCACGTGTACGGCTGATTCTCAAGATCTTACACACTAATGAGATGCTATTGAGCCCACACTACTAACTGTCTGAGCCAAGGACTACATGCTTTCTGATAAGTTATGATAACAATACTGGGTGGGGTGAATATATTTTAAATGACATACATTATTTTTTGTTAACTAGTAAATAGTAGCCTAGCAAAGTGTGTTTAAATCATTTCTATCTTGATAACAATTTCTGCTAGTTAGTTTTTGCTACCATTGGGTTTTAGCTTGCTTGAGCCTGCAAACTGAGGAGTGTTAATTCATCTGTTCCCATACATGTTTCATTTTAAACATGTATCTGACAAAGGAGTTGTTTAATTAACTGCTTAACTATTTATCTGTACATGGAATTGTATTTGGTTGTTTTTTTACCCAATTTGTTCTAATCTATACAGGAAAATTCCACGGGACTATTCGGTGTGGAGACATTTCCCTGTAGCTAATGTAGACAGAAAATCTGTGCACATTTGCAAAAATGTGCCAGATCATATGTGAAGAATGCAACAAAGATGCAGAATCATCTGGCCAAGTGCATAAAGTTCCCTCAGTGCTCACAACAAGCAACCTCTGACAAATTCCCTCTCATAATTTTCACCTCGAATAGAAGTAATCAGACACCTAATCGATAGCAACAGCTCATGGTCCTCCTGGAATCAGATGGTTTTTTGATCAGTGGAGGAACGTAGTCAGAGAAATGCTGATGAATGTCTTGCTCGAGTTGTGTATGGAACTGGTTCACCTCTGATGCTCACGGGCAATGTGTATTGGAAGAGATTTCTGAATGTTCTTCGCCCAGCATACACCCCTCCAACCAGACATGCTTTATCTACTAATTTGCTGGATGCAGGTTCAACAGAGTTCAGTGAAGGTCAGCAATCATAGAGAAAGCAGACTGTATTGCAATCATCTCTGATGGGTGGTCAAATGTTCGTGGCAAGGAATAATTAACTACATCATCTCCACCCCTCAACCAGTATTCACAAGAGCACAGCACAAGGGACAACAGACCACATGTCTCTACATTGCAGATGAGCTGAAGGCAGTCATCAATGACCTTGGACCACAGAAGGTATTTGCACTGGTGACAGAAAAGGCTGCTTGGTCAAAGTGGAGGAGTCCTACCCTCACATCACACACATTGGCTGTGCTGCTCATGCATTGAATCTGCTCCTCAAGACACCATGGCACTGAAAACAATGGATACACTCTACAAGAGAGCCAAGGAAATGGTTAGTATGTAAGGCTCATCAGCAATCTACCTCAACAAGCAAAGTGAGAAGAATAGGAGAACCACATTGAAGCTGCCCAGCAACACCCGTTGGGGTGGGGCCGTCATCATGTTGACAGTCTCCTGGAGGGGAAGGAGTCTCTCCGAGAAATGGCCATATCACAGTCTGCCGATATGGCAGTCCCATCAAGAGGATCCTCCTGGATGATGTATTTTGGGAGAGAGTGGTAAGCAGCCTGAAACTCCAGAAATCTATAGCAGTAGCCATTGGACGGATTGAGGGAGACAATGCCATCCTGTCTGATGTTCAGACTCTGTTTGCAGATGTAAGAGAAGAATCCGTACTGCCCTGCCCACTTCACTGTTGCTCCAAGCAGAGGAAACTGCAGTTCGGAAATACATCAAAAAGCGTGAAGACTTCTGCCTGAAGCCCATACACGTCGCAGGTACATGTTGGACCCCAAGTTGCTGCAAAGCATCCTGTCGGGTGCAGAGATCACAAGGCCTATGGTGTCATCACTACCATGTCTCGCCACCTTGGCCTGGATGAGGGCATGGTTCTTGGCAGTCTGGCGAAGTACACTTCCAAGCAAGGGCTTTGGGATGGAGATGCAATATGGCAGTCGTGCCAACAATATCTCATCAGCCACCTGGTGGAAGGGACTTTGTGGATCTGAGGCTCTTTTCCCTGTTGCCTCCATCATCCTCCAATCCCACCAACATCAGCCGCCTCAGAGCGCAACTGGTCCTTGTTTGGGAACACATACACCACAAAGCACGCAACAGGCTGACCAATACAAGAGTTGAAAAATTGGTGGCCATCCGGACAAATTTGAGGCTTTTGAGCCTGACAAACGAGCCATCCTCAACAAGGTTGGAAAGTGACAGTGAAGATGAGGCCTCAGAGTCTGGTGTTCAAGAGGTGGACATTGAGGAGGTCCGGGAGAAGACATAGAAGCCTGAGAGGAAGACAACCAAAGCTTTAGTTTCTAGACTATAATTTACAGATGTTGTGAAAATGTTTTTGGGAGATGCGATGGATCATTATCATCATATCCTCTTCTTCTGTTGTTCAGTGAAATCATCCCATGTGAAGAGTCAACTCATTTAATCAAGTTCAATTCATAACTAAATCTTTTTTTTTTCCTATTGGAAGGATTTAATCATTTGAATTATGTCTACTTATGATAAGGTAAAAGGTTTATGTGTCTGTCTCCATATGATATGGTAAATATATCCAATACAAAAAACATCGACATTTAAATGGTATTAATATTAATTGCATACATATCCGTTAATTCCCATATATTCCCGTAATTCTCACGGAAAGTTTCCACCTCTGAATATTCCCCAAAATGTGCAACCCTAAATAGGACATAAACATAGTGCACTAGAAAGGGAATAGGACTGTTGTGATGGGTGATTTCGGTTGACTGATTCAACTGAGTTGTATCTTTGCCAGGGGAAGATTCGTACCGTTCTGAGACACTCGC
The DNA here is from genome assembly GCF_002910315.2 of Salvelinus sp. IW2-2015. Lineage (NCBI taxonomy): Eukaryota > Metazoa > Chordata > Actinopteri > Salmoniformes > Salmonidae > Salvelinus > Salvelinus sp. IW2-2015. The sequence continues at coordinate 19,511 of NW_019945018.1, forward strand.
CCGAGGCAGAAGGGTGGGTTAAGTTAAGAGCGATTACTCTGGACTGGCAGTGCAATGCAGTCTGGATCCCAAATGGCACCCTATTACCTACATAGTGAGCCCGTAGGGCCCTGATCAAAAATAAGTACACTACATTATGTAGGGAATAGGGTGCCATTTGGGCCTCAGTGTGGGAGAGCCTACTACCCAGGATGTGAGGAGGAGAGTTCTCACGTATTAGAACAGGCCTCACTCCAATCCAATGGACTTTCTCCCAGCACACTGACAGATAAGTAGGGATGTGGAAACTGGCTGGCTGGGTGTGTATATCTACTGTACTACAGACAGTAACAGGCTGTGTGTATACATCTATACTGTAGTACTACAGACAGTAACAGGCTGTGTGTATATCTACACAAACACAGTAAAAGGCTGTGTGTATATCCGCGCACACACACACACACACACAGCTCAGAGCTGACAGACAGACAGACGGCTATCATTAAGAGATCAAGGAAGCCTGGCTGGCGTAAAGGACTGCCAGACTGTGCCTTGGAGAAGTTGCCCAAAATACTAGAGAATACAACATTTCACCTACTTCTATTTCTGAGAAGAGGTCGAACCAACCATCTCTGTACTTCTGCTTTCAGTTTAAAATGAGCCAAGACGAACCCCCGAGATGAGAGCCACAACATATGGACAATCTGTCAAGCTAAATCCCAACTTGACAATCTGTCAAGACTAACATCCCACTTGTCAACGTCTAGTCTGTCAAGTCTGTCAAGCATCGACATAACTCCCACTTGTCAAACGTCTAGTCTGTCAAGCAACATCCCACTCTGTCAGACGTCTAGTCTGTCAAGCTAACATCCCACTTGTCAACGTCTAGTCTGTCAAGCTAACATCCCACTTGTCAACGTCTAGTCTGTCAACGTAACATCCCACTTGTCAACGTCTAGTCTGTCAAGCTAACATCCCACTTGTCAACGTCTAGTCTGTCAAGCTAACATCCCACTTGTCAACGTCTAGTCTGTCAAGCTAACATCCCACTTGTCAACGTCTAGTCTGTCAAGCTAACATCCCACTTGTCAACGTCTAGGTCTGTCAAGCTAACATCCCACTTGTCAACGTCTAGTCTGTCAAGCTAACATCCCACTTGTCAACGTCTAGTCTGTCAAGCTAACATCCACTTGTCAAGCTAACATCCCACTTGTCAACGTCTAGTCTGTCAAGCTAACATCCCACTTGTCAACGTCTAGTCTGTCAAGCTAACATCCCACTTGTCAACGTCTAGTCTGTCAAGCTAACATCCACTTGTCAAGTCTAGTCTGTCAAGCTAACATCCCACTTGTCAACGTCTAGTCTGTCAAGCTACATCCCATTGTCAACGTTCTATCTGTCAAGCTAACATCCCACTTGTCAACGTCTAGTCTGTCAAGCTAACATCCCACTTGTCAACGTCGACAGTCCGTCAAGCTAAATCCCACTTGTCAACGTCTAGTCTGTCAAGCTAACATCCCATTGTCAACGTCTAGTTGTCAAGCTAACATCCCACTGTCAACGTCGCAGTCCGTCAAGCTAACATCCACTTGTCAACGTCTAGTCTGTCAAGCTAACATCCCATTGTCAACGTCGTCGTCAAGCTAACATCCCATTTCAACGTCTAGTCGTCAAGCTAACATCCCACTTGTCAACGTCTAGTCTGTCAAGCTAACATCCCACTTGTCAACGTCAAGTCTGCGTCAAGCTAACATCCCACTTGTCAACGTCACTGTCTACATCCTGTCAAGCTAACATCCCACTTGTCAACGTCTAGTCTGTCACAGCTAACATCCCACTTGTCACGTCTAGTCTGTCAAGCTAACATTCCCACTTGTCAACGTCTAGTCTGTCAAGCTAACATCCACTTGTCAACGTCTAGTCTGTCAAGCTAACATCCCACTTGTCAACGTCTAGTCTGTCAAGCTAACATCCCACTTGTCAACGTCTAGTCTGTCAAGCTAACATCCCACTTGTCAACGGTCTCAGTCTGTCAAGCTAACATCCCACTTGTCAACGTCACAGTCCGTCAAGCTAACATCCCACTTGTCAACGTCTAGTCTGTCAAGCCTAACATCCCACTTGTCACGTCTAGTCTGTCAAGCTAACACTCCCACTTGTCAACGTGTCATATCGTCAGTAACATCCCACTTGTCAACGTCTAGTCTGTCAGCTAACATCCCACTTGTCAACCGTTAGTCTGTCAAGTAACATCCCACTTGTCAACGTCTAGTCTGTCAAGCTAACATCCACTTGTCAACGTCTAGTCTGTCAAGCTAACATCCCACTTGTCAACGTCTAAGTCTGTCAAGCTAAACCACTTGTCAACGTCTAGTCTGTCAAGCTAACATCCCACTTGTCAACGTCTAGTCTGTCAAGCTAACATCCCACTTGTCAACGTCTAGTCTGTCAAGCTAACACCACTTGTCAACGTTGAGTCTGTCAAGCTAACATCCCACTTGTCAACGGTCTAGTCCGTTCAAGCTAACATCCCACTTGTCAACGTCTAGTCTGCTCAACTAACATACCACTTGCACGTTGTCAAGCTAACATCCCACGTCAACGTCCAGTCGTTCAAGCTAACATCCCACTGCAACTCAACAGTTTCCGTCAAGCAAACATCACGTCAAGTCTTGTCAAGCTAACATTCCCACTTAGTCAACGTCTGACAGTCTCGTCAGCCAACATTCCCACTTGTGTCAAGACCACAACCGTCTAGTCTTGTCAAGTAACATCACATTGTCACGTCGACGGTTCGTCAAGCTAAGCCACTTGTCAACGTCTACTTGTCAAGCCATCTACAACGTCGACCTGTCAAGCTAACATCCCACTTGTCAACGCAGTCTGTCAAGCTAACATCCCACTTGTTCAACAGTCGTCAACATCCCACTTGTCACACAGCTAACATCCCACTTGTCAATCGACAGTCCGTCAAGCTAACATCCCACTTGTCAAGCAACATCCCACGTGTCAAGGCTAACATCTTTCGCAACGTTGTCTCCAAGCAACATCCCCACTTGTCAAGTAACATCACTTTCAACGTCAACTGTCAAGCTAACATCCCACTTGTCAACTCTAGTCTGTCAAGCTAACATTCCCACTTGTCAACGTCTAGTCTGTCAAGCTAAACATCCCACTTGTCAACGTCTGAAGAACCAAAAACTCCCCATATAGGGCAAATGATCTCTAAGACATACTGTATGGAGAGGAGCGCAGCAGGAAGGAGGTTAGTGAGGGTACACACAAAAAACTGTGTGTGTGGTCTGCCTCTACACAGGGGAATTCCCCAAACAGTTGACGCACTTTACAGAGGCCAGCTGGAACTAAACAGCAGCAAATGCAGAACTGACTGTATCCATTTTAGCTAGTGGCCTATATAGAGAGGGCCTTGTGAAGAGCACAGCCACGGTACAGAGAGAGTTAGTTTCTGCCTGCTAGGCCTCTGTGGTAATGCTTTATACATTCATGTCGGGCTGTGCGACACACACACACAAGCCAGCTAAAGCTGCAGGGTAAAACCCAGCTAAAGCTGCAGGAGGCCATGGGTTTCCAGGAACAGACTAATCCATCCAGTGTGTGTGACAGTGGTGTGACAATGCATTCTCTAAAACGTTCACACATTTTGAAAGGTAGAATCCTGTCAATCTTCATCACAGGAACGTTTATCCCACCGCCACGCAGAGGTGCCAGGCTTTTGAATAGTGTGTGTGTGTGTGTTGTGTGTTGTGTGTTTGGTGTGTGTGTGGGTGTGTTGTGTGTGGTGTGTTGGAGAACAGAGAGCCCACTAGGAATACCCACTAGGAATACCCACTACGGAATACCACACTAGATAATACCCACTCGAAATAACCACTCGGAATACCGCCCACTCGAATACCCACTCGGAATACCCACTTCGGAATACCCACTCGGAATATCACACACGTCATGACCCACTAAAATACCCACTAGAATATACCACTCGAAATACCCACTGGAATACCCACTGGAATACCCACTGGGAATACCCACTGGGAATACCCACTAGGAATACCCACTAGGAATACCCACTAGGAATACCCACTAGAGGAATACCCACTAGGAATACCCCACTAGAAATACCCACTAGAAATACCCCGAATACCTCTACGTAAAATACCCACTCGGAATACCCACTAGGAATACCCACTAGAAATCCCACTCGGAATACCCACTAGAATACCCACAGGAATACCCACTAGAATACCCACTCGAAATACCCACTCGAAATACCCACTCGAAATACCCACTCGAAATACCCACTCGAAAAACTCATCCCCACTCGAAATACCACTAGGAATCTCCACTTAAAGACCACTCGAATACCCCTCGACACACCACCTAGTAGGAATAACCCACTAGGAATACCCCAACCTAGGAATACTCCCACTAGGATACCCACTGGGGAATACCCACTGGGAATACCATTCACACCAGCGGCCCAACTAAGTATGAATATTTCACAAAAATGCCAAAAAGGCACCAGTCTAAGTCTGATACATAGGGTTTGTTCCTAAAAGGACACCAGTCTAAGTCTGATAACTTAGTTGTTTCTAAAAGGGACACCAGTCTAAGTCTTGATACATGGGTTTGTTCCTAAAAGGGACACCAGTCTAAGTCTGATACATTTGGGTTGTTCAAAAGGACACCAGTCTAAGTCTGATACATAGGGTTGTTGTCTAAAAGGACCACCAGTCTAAGTCTGAACAATGTGTTGTTTCTAAAAGGGCACCAGTCTAAGTCTGATACATTGGCTGTTTCTAAAAGGGACAACCAGCTAAGTCTGATATTAGGTTGTTCTAAAGGGACACCAGTCTAAGATCTGATACATGGTTGTTTCTAAAAGCGACCCAGTCTAAGTCTGATACATGGGTTGTTCCTAAAGGGACACCAGTCTAAGTCTGATACATTGGTTGTTCTAAAAGGACACCAGTCTAAGTCTGATACATTGGGTTGTTTCTAAAAGGGACACCACAGTCTAAGTCTGATACATGGGTTGTTTCTAAAAGGACACCAGTCTAAGTCTGATACATTGGTTGTTTCTAAAAGGGACACCAGTCTAAGTTCGATACATTGGGTTGTTTCTAAAAAATACACAAGAGAAACTCGCAAAAAGAGTACACACACACACACGAGAATCACTAACTATCATAAATTCTCCCACAGTTGTGGACAGAGTGTTTTCCTTTTCCACTCTCTGTTCCTGTTGAACCAAAACAAGAGGAACTGAACCTGATTACGTCTCTAGCTGACAACTACCTGTGTCTGTCAAAACCCTCATCACTGTTAAATTACGAATGTCACTCATGGTACTCTTGATACTTGATACTTGAAGAAACTACCATGTTTGGAAGTTATTAGTTTATTCATTCTCACACACACACACACGGATGGGGCCTCAATGGAAACAGCCATGCCTCGAAGAGGGCGTGATGGAGAATACTGCAGACCAATTAAGCAATCCTCAAAGGGAAGGAGCAATGACAGAAAGCCAGCTCTCCCCAAAATTGAGCAACCACTATTGCCTATATAGCACACTAACTTTAGACACAGAGCCCTATTCCCTATATAGTGCATACTTTAGGACCAATAGTGACCATATAGTATATTCTCCCTATATTATATGCACTATATACTCATGTATAGTCCCTCTTATAATCCCGTATTTATAGTGCCACTACTTCCAGTAGCCAGACTCGTCATTCCCCTACTATAGCTGGCAAATACTTTACCATGAGTCCTATTCCCTAGCCTTAGTATATCGCACTACTTTAGACCAGAGCCCTATTCCCTATATAGTGCACTACTTTAGACCAGAGCTCTATTCCCTATATATAGTGCACTACTTTAGACCAGAGACCTATTCCCTATATAGTGCACTACTTGGCTTGGTTAAAAAATAAGCTGCACTGTCGGAACATAGAAGCACAAGCATTTCAACACCTGCAATTACATCTGCTAAACACGTGTATGTGGCCAATAAAATTGGATTTGATTAAATTAGTTTTATTTGATGACTAGTACAGTCTGGGACCTAAAGCCCTATCCTATACGAGCTGCCAGTCTGACTAAACCCCTCTATAGAGCTCCAGTCTGACTAACCCCCTCTATAGAGCTCACAGTACCTCGCAAGTCTGACTAAACCCGCTCTTATAGAGCTCCAAAGTCTGACTAAACCCCTCTATAGAGCTCCAAGTCTGACTAAACCCCTCTATAGAGCTCCAGTCTGACTAAACCCCTCTATAGAGCTCCAGTCTGACTAAACCCCCTCTATAGAGCTCCAGTCATGACTAAACCGCCCTGCTATAGAGCTCCCAGTCTGACTAAACCCCCCTCTATAAGCTCCAGTCTGACTAAAACCATCATATTAGCGTCCAGTCTGACTAAACCCCCTCTATAGAGCTCAGTCTGACTAAACCCCCTCTATAGATTGAACTAAACCCCCTTGTCAGTCCTGACAAACCCCTCTATAAGAGCTCCAGTCTGACTAAACCCCTCTAGATCCAGTCTGACTAAACCTCTATAGCGGACTCAGTCTGACTAAACCAACCTCTATAGAGCCTCCAGTCTGATAAACCCCTCTATAGAGCTCCAGTCTGACTTAAGCATACAACCTCCTATATGAGCTCCAGTCTGACAAACCCCTCTCTAGACTCAGTCTGACTAAACCCCTCTATAGAGCTCCAGTCGACTAAACCCCCTCTATAGAGCCCTCCACTCTTGACTAACCCCCTCTATAGAGCCGTCTGACTAAACCCCTCTATAGAGCTCCGTCCTGACTAAACCGCCCTTATAGAGCTCCAGTCTGACTAAACCCCCTATAGTAAGCTCCAGTCTGACTAAACCCCCTCTATAGAGCTCCGTCTGACTAAACCCCTCTATAGAGGCTCCGTCTGACTAAACCCCCTCTAATTAAGGAGCTCCTGAGAGCTCCAGTCTGACTAAGCCCTTACCGACTCACAGTTCTGACTAAACCCCCTCTATAGAGCGCCAGTCAGACTGACTAAGACACCAGTCTATAGAGCCCTCTACTGACTTGCTCGTCTGACTAACCCTTCTATAGAGCTCCAGTCTGACTCTTAGATTAGTCCTCTACCATTCTATCGAGACTCCAGTCTGACTAAAACCGCCCTCTATAGTCAGCTCCAGGTCTGACTAAACCCCTCTATAGAGCTCCAGTCTGACTAAACCCCCTCTATAGAGCTCATAGCTGACTAAACCCCTCTATAGAGCTCCAGTCTGACTAACCCCCTATAGAGCTCCAGTCTGACTAAACCCCCTATAGAGCTCCAGTCTGACTAAACCCCTCTATAGAGCTCGCCAGTCTGACTAAACCCCTTCTATAGAGCTCCAGTCTGACTAAACCCCCTCTAAGAGCTCCAGTCTGACTAAACCCCTCATGAGCTCCAGTCTGACTAAACCCCTCTATAGAGCTCCAGTCTGACTAAACCCCCTCTAAGAGCCTCCAGTCTGACTAAACCCCCTCTATAGGCTCAAGTCTGACTAAACCCCCTCTATAGAGCTCCAGTCTGACTAAACCCTCTCATAGAGCTCCAGTCTGACTAAACCCCCTCTATAGAGCTCCAGTCTGACTAAACCCCCTCTATAGAGCTCCAGTCTGACTAAACCCCCTCTATAGAGCTCCAGTCTGACTAAACCCCTCTATAGAGCTCCAGTCTGACTAAACCCCCTTCATAGAGCTCCAGTCTGACTAAACCCCCTCTATAGAGCTCCAGTCTGACTAAACCCCCTCTATAGAGCTCCAGTCTGACTAAACCCCCTCTATAGAGCTCCAGTCTGACTAAACCCTCTATAGAGCTCCAGTCTGACTAAACCCCTCTATAGAGCTCCAGTCTGACTAAACCCCCTCTATAGAGCTCCAGTCTGACTAAACCCCTCTATAGAGCTCCAGTCTGACTAAACCCCTCTATAGAGCTCCAGTCTGACTAAACCCCCTCTATAGAGCTCCAGTCTGACTAAACCCCCTCTATAGAGCTCCAGTCTGACTAAACCACCTCTATAGAGCTCCAGTCTGACTAAACCCCTCTATAAGAGCTCCAGTCTGACTAAACCCCCTCTATAGAGCTCCAGTCTGACTAAACCCCTCTATAGAGCTCCAGTCTGACTAAACCCCCTCTATAGAGCTCCAGTCTGACTAAACCCCTCTATAGGCTCCAGTCTGACTAAACCCCCTCTATAGAGCTCCAGTCTGACTAACCCTCTATAGAGCTCCAGTCTGACTAAAACCCCCTCTATAGAGCTCCAGTCTGACTAAACCCCTCTATAGAGCTCCAGTCTGACTAAACCACCTCTATAAGCGCGTCCGTCCTGACTAAACCCTCTTATAGAGCTCCGTCTGACTAAACCCCCTCTATAGAGCTCTCCAGTTCTGACTAAACCCCCTTCTAGTAGAGCTCCAGTCTGACTAAACCCCCTCTATAGAGCTCCAGTCTGACTAAACCCCTCTATAAGGAGCTCCAGTCTGACTAAACCCTCTATAGCTCCAGTCTGACTAAACCACCGTTATAGAGCTCCAGTCTGACTAAACCCCCTCTATAGAGCTCCAGTCTGGACTAAACCACGCTCTAAAGAGCTCCAGTCTGACTACAACCCTCTATAGAGCTCCAGTCTGACTAAACCCCCTCTATAGAGCTCCAGTCTGACAAACCCCCTCTAGTAGCATGCTCCGGCAGTCTGACTAAACCCCCTCTAAGAGCCAGGCTGACTAAGAACCCCCTCTATAGAGCTCCAGTCTGACTAAACCCCTCTATAGAGGCCAGTCAGTCTGACTAAAACCCCTCTATAGAGCTTCCAGGTCTGACTAAACCCCCTCTATAGAGCTCCAGTCTGACTAAACCCCCTCTATAGAGCTCCAGCTTGACTAAACCCCCTCTTAATAGAGCTCCAGTCGACTAAAACCCCTATATAGAGCCCGCCAGTCTGACCCTAACCGCTCTATATGAGCACCAGTGCTGGACTAAAACCGAACCTCTATACCCGCCAGCGCCACGTCTGCACTCACAACACTTCTATATGAGCTCCAGTCTGACATAAAAACCCCTTCTAGTATCAGCTCCAGTCGGACTAATGACTCCCCTCTAATTAGAGCTCACAGTCTGACTAAACCCGATTCTATAGATGAGCTCCATCTGACTAACCCCCGATATGAGCTTCCATCTGAACAAACCCCCCTCCAGTAGACTTCATCTGAGCTAAACCCCCTCTATAGACTTCTTCACGCTCTGACTATAATCCCCTCTATAGAACTCTGCAGTCTGACCT
>NW_019945018.1:32683-54991 GCF_002910315.2 Salvelinus sp. IW2-2015
AAACCCCCTCTATAGAGCTCCAGTCTGACTAAACCCCCTCTATAGAGCTCCAGTCTGACTAAACCCCCTCTATAGAGCTCCAGTCTGACTAAACCACCTCTATAGAGCCGCCGCCTGACTAAACTTTCCTCAGACTCGGTCCTCGGGACCCCAAGAGGTGCACGTTGTGTTATTTGCCCTAACACTACACAGCTTGACGATTAGTTGATTATTTTAATCAGCGAGGGCAAACAAACTAAATACCAATACCTCAAAGAAACTGCTCTCTATGGATCCCCTCCTGATCGCTCATTCTTCTGTCTCTTACATAGCAGGCGTAAAAGAAACCGGAAAAGTAGCCGTGCAATGAATTATGGTCRTTGTAGTTAATAATCCAATTTTCTGCGCTAAACTACGTAGAATATTGGCCTGCTGGAAACTACAACTCCCTACGCAGGTTGGGAAATTAACTTGTTGGTCCATGATCATTTCTCTCTACAGAAACTGCAGCGTAATGTGTGCATTGAGCTCACAGAAGAAAAACAAACAAAATGGAATTCAAATAATTGAACCAACAGTGGCAAATGTGTTGTTTAAAAACTAGATTTCGGTTAATCACTCAGCACTACTCGAGTCAAAAGCAGTGCCCGATATAGGAACACGGTGCCATTCCGACACATCCTGAAAGTTGCCTGGGAACCTGTACTACCAGGACTGTTGATGGTTATATCACTCAGCCCACATTAACTGTACTGAGGAGAGGCAGGCTGGTTTATCAGCTTATCTGGCTCCACTGATGATGATGAAGAAATGTGTGTGTTTTCCCCGATGGACAGGAAGACAGGCTCGGGGTTGGTCATGTGACTAGCTGACTGAAAGCCTAGCACTCTATTTCCCAGCAGCACTTACTGTAGTAATGCAATGCCCCCCCATGACCAATTCCCCTGTACCATCAAAACAAGTATTAACCCTTCACCCTCCCTCTGGGCAGAAAGATATTGCATTTGTAGGCTATCGCGTGTTTGTTTGAGTGAGGAGACATGAAAAGGGGCGAGTAGGAGAATTGGAGTCTTATGAAGTTATGAACAGGAAGAGGAATCTCTCATTCTAGAGATTCAGACAATGCTGGTTTCCGTGACTGGTTGGGTTATGAGGCTAGACTCTCTCTCCATTGCATCTGCTGCAGACATCATAAGAGACTCGTCAACTTAAAAAAATATCCTCATTTCTCCAAGTCTTTTTATTTTCCTGTTCCGTTTTCATGGCAGTTCAAATAGACTAAAATCCGTTCTAGCAGCAGTGACAGTTCTATGTCTGTCTCGGCTATTTCTGGAAGTAGGCAACAATGATGGAAGCAGGAGGGCTGTGTTCCAAATGGCCTAAAGTTCAGATCATTGGCTCAAATAACTCCTTATAGACCTAGTTTGTTATTTACCAAAGGAGGGCTGACGACCTTTTCAAATGACCGACTATGAAAAACTATCTTCAGTTCAAACTTGGTCAACTGCCTAGTCATACGAGCTGGCCTACTTCCCCTTCGGCCTTTTTGTCAGTTAATGTGGACTTAAGTCCTAAAAAGGAGTGACATTGGGTCAGTGAAAGTTGGTGCCCAGCAGTCTACAGTTACAAGCCAAGTGAAAAGGTCCACTGTGTAGGGATACGTCCCAAATGGCTCCCTATATAGTGCACTACTATTTATTGACCCTAGCCCTATGCAGGGCTCCCTTGCAAAATAACTTAGTCTCAAAATGGGACTCCCTGTTAAAATAATGGTTAAATATGGGCCCAGGTCCAAAGTAGTGCACTATGTAGGGGAATTAGGCTGCAGCTATTTATAACACACAGTTTGTGTGTACAGTGCTGTCTTCAGATCTGGATCTCTGGTTGTGCTCTCCTGCAGACGTCACAAACCCTCCACCCCTCAGATCAGCCAGTCACGGTTGAGGATCTCGAGAGGGTTTGAAACGAGAAGAAAAAAGAGGAAATTAAAAAAGGAGAATTTGCAAGCAGAACAAGCAGCAGCAGCAGGACATCTGCTTTGAATAAGAGTTACTTGAGAAGAGCTAGTAAATGCAAAGCGACATAGAACCTACGTTAACTTCTTAGATTCTTAGAACTCTATAAACAACACTTCAACAGTGGCTTCCAATTAGGGAAGGAAACGTGGGCCCTCGTTGTCTTTTTCCTTTCTTTCTGCAAGGATTTAAGTTTTTGGTTTCCTGTCAATCAGCACTTCACAGATTGCGTAACTAAGGCCATGTGGGTCCCAAACCCCAAACTACATGTGGTTGTAATTCAGTCATCCTGCCCCTAGAGGGGGCCCCAATGTGGGTCTCTTGCCTACCAACCGGTTACGTAACGTATACTTCTAAACGGCACCACATGGGGAAGTGGTGCACTATGTAGGGATTAGTGCACCATGTGGAACACAGCCATGTATTTCAGGAGTAGGACGGATCATCTCCATCTTGGTGTTGTTTTAAAGCCTTTTCAGAGAAGCTGGCTGGGATTAAGAGGCAACTCCCGAGTGGCACAGCGGTCTAACACACTGCATCTCAGTGCTAGAGGAGTCAACTACAGACCCTGGTTCGATTCCAAGCTGTATCACAACCGGCCCTGATTGGGAGTCCCATTGGGCGGCGCACAATTGGCCCAGTGTCGTCCGGTTGGCCGGGGAGGCCGTCATTGTAAATAAGAATTTGTTCTTAACTGACTTGCCTAGTTTAAATAAAGGTTAAATAAAATAACGTGTGATTGATAAGGGGATGTCAGGAACAGAGGGGCTCACTGTGCAGCTGCTCTGGCCCTGACATATCCCCGCTCAAGTCACTCAGTGCTGATTTCAGAAGATGGTTTCAGGTAAGAGATGGGTTCAGGGTAGAGATGGGTTCAGGGTAGAGATGGGTTCAGGGTAGAGATGGGTTCAGGGTAGAGATGGGTTCAGGGTAGAGCTGGGCGATATAGACAAAAATCCATACCGGGATAAATTGCCTGAATTGATGCGAAAACGATAATGTGCACCACAGTTGTTTTTCATTAGTCTTTAAACTACTAGTTTGATTAACAACAATCACCCATATTAGCAAACTTATTTCACTTCAAACTACATATTCCTCTAGTGTAGGCTACTTATCGTAATGAACACCATCAGCAAAATACCTGTGATAAGTGGTCAGTATGGTCGGTGTATCGTCCCAGGTCTAGTTCAGGGCTCCTCATAGCATGAAAATCAGTCAATTAGGGTCKAGCAACAGCCTGAGTAGCAACAGCAGAATACAAATCCATACAACATARAATAATCTAAATATTGAGTAAGCATGCAGCTTCTGAATCAGAGAGAAAATGCAATGAATGTATTCAGAGCCTCCATGACAGATGAGTCAAGACTAACTTGCCATTTTTCCGACAGACGGCACACACACACACACACACACACACACACACACACACACACACACACAGTCTACTATTAGACCTGGGATGTCTCTGGGAAGTGTTCTAAACCCTTTATAGTGCACTACATCTGACCAGGGAACCAGAAGGTTCTAGGCAAAGTATAGGGAATAGGGTGCCATTTGGAACGTATCCTCCCTCCTCCTCCTGGTTAGACCTGACCGCCACAGCCCGATCGAGGCCACGTAACGTCCGCCCAGAACTCTGGGGCTATCCACTAACCTTCAGCATAATTCAACAAAGCTCTTCAGCCCCAGTAATCGTCCCAAATCGCACCCTATGTTCCCTATATAGTGCACTACTTTTGCMCAGGGCCCAGAGAGCTCCAATCAAAAGAAGTGCACTTAGTTGCATTTGGGTCACACGATGATATCACCAGTATTTACAGTTTCAAAGTACCTCCATCCTCAAAAGCTATTTGCATCAATTAGAGACTGAAAGGGTTTCCATCGACTGCTCATCACCAAAGAATAAAGTCAACAGAGTTGCCATGGTAATGAGCTTTAGCTCAGACTCAGTCCCAAATGGCTCACTATGTCCTATGTAATGCACTATATAGGAAATATGGTGCCATTTGGGACGCAGACAGAGACTCACCCAGAAGCCGACAACCATCAGGATTACTACAGCATCCCCGGTTTTATGAGTGTCTGCCCTCATATCCAGGCACCGCACATGTTTGCAAATCCTAGTCCGCTGCGACTTAACCAAAGAGTGGTTTCCATGTTACCAGTGCAAAGCATCCTTGGCAATCCTCTTTAAAATAAATAAATAAATATTACTTGCTAGAGTGTAAAGAAAGCACTATAGGGCTATAAATAACTTCCCTGGAAATAAGAGGCTAATGGGTAAAGAATACCAAAAGGCAGCCTAAGCCACAATAAGGCCCATTTTTAACGTTGTGCTTTGAACATGATCTATGGTGTGTGTCTGAGAGACACTGGAAACATCCCAAATGGCACTCTAGTCCCTACATAGTGCACTACTTTTGACCAGGGCCMATAGGGCTCTGATCTAAAGTAGTGTACTAAGTAGGAAATACAGAGCCATTTGGGACGCAAGCCAGTGTGTTGCAGGGTCTGAGTGTATCTGGGTCAGGGCATAAACAAGGCGTCCTCAGTKTGAGTGCATTCCAAATGGGACCCTATTCCCTTAATCGTGCACTTCCAGAGTCCTGTGGGCATAAGTAGTGCACTAMATAGAGAATAGGGTGCCATTCAGAATGTAGCCAACAACAAGGCATCGTCAGTGCATGTTCCTGCCTGCCGCCGGGCACCATCCTGGGGGTCAGGAGGTCTGATGGATGAGCTGTTCCCTGGAGCTGAGGCAAACCAGTATCACCCAGAGACAGACTMTATTGTTCCCCAAGACAGGCCTGGCTGACTGGAATGGAGGACCGGTGTCTCCACTCCACTCTGCCTCTTCTCTCCTCCATCTCGGTCTGTCTGTCCCTCATCTGAAAGCGGTAAAAAAAAGACTGTCTCCCTCTCCACTTCCTCTCCGCTTCTCCACTCCCTCTCCGCTTCTCCACTCAACAAGAAAAGAAAGAGAGGAGGGATAACTGACATAAGTGACTGTCCTGGGGTAGATGAAGCAGCATATGGACTGACTCAGTATTCAGCAGCCAGAGATGAGTCCTTGCCTGTGACTGACAGCCTCTATGAATCAAGCAGGGTTTAATCAACTCCCCACCAACAGGGACACTGAACTCAAGTGATAMAATTTTTGAATAATAACTCTCCCTGTGAATTCAGACAGTGATCCTCATTTTGAAGGGAGACCATGTCTCCATCACAGTTTATCATTTCATTTGAAGGACAACTGTATCCTTCATTGAAAAGGTGGCTACTGTGAGCCCTAAAGCTGGTGGCCCATGGTCTAAGTCCCACAAGCATCCTGTTAGCAGTAAAGCCATCACCTGACTGGTGAATCTTAGTAATGAGAACTTTCCAGAATAAAGCTGGGCTCTCCTCTGAATCCGTAACCCAACAACGAGTGGAAGCAATGGCTAATCTGTCATTTGCACGAGAAAATCTGAAAATCACTTCCATTTAAAGCTCCTCATTACAGCCCACTTCCATGTTAGAACATTGTTGTTCTGCAAAACTTGACAAGACGCCTGGAGATCCTAATGTGGCCTTGATAGTAACAGCTTAGCTCCAACAATATCTCGCTTTGTGTCCAAATCACATTAAAATTAGAGTAATTCAAAGATTTAAYGATTAAGACGAGACGGATATTATTTTGGAATGACCCTGTAATTTTCCTGAGTTGTGTGCAATGGAAGGCAGACATTTCAATTTGACCCTAAATGAACAATGGAAGCTTTTGAACTTGACAAACTTGAAAGACGACCAATGAGAGGCCTCACTTGACGTGTAGCCCACAATTTCAATGCATAAATGGTCATTCAGGAGTCTTTCGAGGCTCTCTATCCGGCCATTCCAATCCTCAGCTTTAAAATACCAGATCAGAGATCAAAGAGAGCGCTGGATGACAGTTCCCCTTGCGTCAGACCTTCCAGACATTTTATAAACCGCTGAGCAAGACAAGGGATCACATGGGTCAAAGGCACAACGGACCAAAATGGCACCACCAGTTGCTGTTGAAAGCCCACTGAATTTCTATACATGTGGGTAACTGTAACTGTATCCGGTTGGATGCACGTCACTGGTAACTACAGAAACTGGTCATCCAATCCAAGCAAGACCATATTTTATCTATTCTCTTTTCAATTGTTAGATGAGACAACAGGCCCAAAAAACACTTGACTTCTTGAGCAAAGTAAATGGGGACCCTCCCAAAAACACACCTTCAAAACAACTGGCTTTGAAGACACCATCTTCATCTTCAGATCTCTAACAGAACAGCTGTATTGCACGTGGTTTAATTTACCTTATCTTGATTTAATACTGGGCTTATGTTGTCTATGTTTACTCTTTTCATCCTTGTAGTAGTTGTCGTGCGGTGGCTTAGCGTTACCTTTCATCCTTCCTGTCCTATTGGTACTGCCGGCTCGCGTTAGGTTACCTTTCATCTGTAGTACTGGTGACTGTGGGTTAGGTTACCTTTCATTGTATACTGGCGCGTCGCTAGGTTACCTTTCTATCTGTAGTACTGGCTTGTGTTAGTTTACCTTTCATCTGCTAGTACTGGCTTGGTGTGCTTAGGTTACTTTCCATCTGTAGTAACTGGGGCCTGTGGCTAGGTTACCTTTTACCATCTTTAGTACTTGGCCTGTGGTTAGGTTACCTTTCATCTGTAGTACTGGGTTCCTGTGGTTAGGTTACCTTTCATCTGTAGTACTGGCCTGTGTTAGGTACCTTTTCATCTGTCTAGTACTTGGCCTGTGGTTAGGTTACCTTTCATCTGTAGTACTGGCTGTGGTTTAGTCGTTATCTGTTCATCTGTGTAACTGGCCTGTGGTTAGGTTACCTTTCATCTGTAGTACTGGCCTGTGGTTAGGTTTACCTTTCATCGTCGTAGTACTGGGCTTGGTTAGGTTACCTTTCATCTGTAGTACTGGCCTGTGGTTAGGTTACCTTTTCATCTGTAGTACTGGCTGGTGGTTAGGTTACCTTTCATCTGTATGTACTGGGCCTGTGGTAGGTTATCCTTCATGTCTGTCGTTACGTGGCTGGTGGTAGGTTACCTTTCATATCTGTAGTACTGCTGTGGTTAGGTACCTTTCATCTTTACTAGTACTGGGCTGTTGCCCCGCACGGTATGTCAGACTAGTGTTTGGTAGTGATTAACCCCACACCCCACAGCTGTTCCCCGGCAGGTCCTCAGAGCCTACTGCTCATCTCCACAAATTTTCAGAGAGTGGAGTGCTGAACTAGCATCAGGCCTCCCTGTCCATTTAATCATTATGGTCTTATAGGGAAATACTGATCCTAAAATCAGCACTCCTATTCTGAGACGCTGGCCTCAGAGACCACTGGTAATGTCACATTAGTTCTGGAGGGGTAGCGGAGGAGTTGATACAGGGCCCCCATTATGCTACCAGTCCTACCACTGGACCCTCCACACTGTAACAGCAGCTAAACACACTGAGCTCACAGCACTTCTAAGATAATAACGGGATTAACTCATCACAGCACAAAGACCTGGTTCAAGTGTATATGAGGCTTTAGAGAGAGAGATTTAGCCTGCCAGAAAGAAAACATTCAAAGACGGGAAACGACCAGAGACATCCAACTGGAAAGTTGAGAACTATTTTTTCTGTCTTTTGTTTCCTTAGCCCTTTTTTGCTTTGACCTACAAACCTTCGAGTTATTTGAGAATCTGACAAATGTGGGAAAGGAACCAGGAACTTCATTTTTTAAAGTTGTTGGGGGAAACGAAGAATATAAAACTCACCGGACAGTTATTAGGTACACATCCAGTATGGGTCGGACCCCCCTTTGCCTCCAGAACAGCCCGAATTCTTCAGGGCATTCTACAACGTGTTCGAAAAGTTACACAGGGTTGGGACCATGCTGTATAAGTTGGCATCACACAGTTGCTGTAGATTGGAGGGCGGTACATTCATGCAGCCAACAGCCCCGTTACAATCTGGGGGACTGGGACTGACAGGCCACTCAAAGTAAACTGAACTCACTGTCATGTTCCAGGCGATGTTACCACTCCTCAATTGTCCAGTGTTGGTGAAAGCGTGACCACTGGAGCCACTTCTTCTTGTTTTTAGTTGATAGGAGTGGAACTCAGTGTGGTCGCTGCAATAGCCCATCTGAGACCAGGATTGACGAGTTGTGCGTTCCGAGATGCCGTTCTGCTTGTTGTTCCGAGAGGTCGGTCTGCTTGTTGTTCCGAGATGCCGTTCTGCTTGTTGTTCCGAGAGGTCGGTCTTTAGATGTACACATGAAATTGTGTCATTCAGAACTTTATACACAACTTTATATTGCATTTTGCTGGCACTCGAGCAAWACCTCTGTCCATTCTACAGGTAACTGCCAAAATAAAGGAAACACTTGAGTAAATGAGGGATACAAAGCATATTGAAAACATGGTGTGCTTACCAAAGGAAGTTTCACACACTTGTAGAATCAATGCCAAAGCGCATTGGTTGGTGTTCCCTTTATTTTGGCAGTTACCTACMGCAGCAGGTTACATGGAGAATAGAACAGCTGGATAGGGGAAACGGCTTTAGTCGCGCAAAAGGGGATATAACATTGCGGATAGAGTTTGGAATGACCCCATCTCATGTGTACAACATCTAAAGATCTGCATCGTGAAACTGAGCTTTGTCGTTTCTAAAAGGATGTTTTGGGGTGTTTTTCTATAACATTAATTAACATTTGGTTGTAAAAAATATAACTAATTTAAAACGCTTCCACATTAACATCCATAAGTGCCAAATGGACTCATTAAGACAGTTTCCCTGGTTTCCATGGCTGCCCCTCAAACACAGTGCAAGGGGGAACGAGAGTGTAGGTGTATGTGTCTGTCAGGCTCAGCAACGACAACTAAAATAAATGAATTAAGCTAATTGTGACTGACAAACATCAGAAACTTAAAAAATGTGAAGGAACGCAACACGAGGTTCACCGAGACGTGTTAACTTCCTCCATCGATGACAGACTGTCGTTAAACTCATGACACACACACACACACACCATTAAAGACCAGTGTAGAGTAGGAATGGTAAAACTGGTGCCATATGGTAGAGGGTGGAGCGTGTTAGTACTTGGCAGTGTGCGGAGGCCAAGTTCACTGACTGAGATCAGCCTTGCCACCCAGACACTGATCACCTCTGGAACATGTGTGTGTCTCGGGAAGGGAGGGTTGGGGAGAGAGAGTTGGTGTATGAGTGTGTAAAACTACAGGAAAGGGGAAGTATTCAGCTGTGGTGGTGACGGGGGTGTGTATCTATGGGAATGATACAAAGATACTTTTCAGCTGTGGTCCACTCCCAGGCCAACTCTGACCATGGCCATAGTGAGAACAGCTGCTGAGGGCCAGTGAGCTGAGAGTTGACATAGTCCTCTGTTCACATGTGCTGTGGCCCAGCTGCCACCACGGACCTCAGCCTGTACATCTCCCTTAGTTGGAGAGCTGAATCTCCCCTAGTTAAGCCATAGTGCTGGAGTATAGTTAGTTAAAGCCATGGAACTAGTTAAGACTCTTGGGGTGAGTTATTGGTTGTAAAACCTCCAGGCTCCCATAACCACTGACCGAGACAGCAGAAGACACCATGAGGTCCACCACCAGCAATGTGGGCTGCTAATGCTGTGCTGTCAAGTGCTCTCGTCTCTCTGACTTATTTCCTGCCCTGTCCTTAACAAGGGGGCCCAGCCTCCCTATGTAAAAAGGTGAACTGAGCATAGAGCCAGGCCAAGCTTGGGAACACCATGGTCACATCCATGATGTAGGGTGGCAGAAATCTGAATAGAAAGTCACATATGTTTGGTTGGTATCCGGTTCTGGCTGTGTTTGGTATCTGGTGTATCTGAGTAGCTGAGAGGTCCTGAGGGGGACAGAGGAGGAGGATATTATAGGCTACTGCCTAATGAGTGTTAGGCCTCGCTACAGATATAACAGTAGTCTGGCTTGGACCCACAGCTTGACTGAGCTAGCTAGCATGAGACAGACTGGCTAGTGAGGCTATTAGCAGAGAGACAGAGACCAACTGACAGACAAGGAGTCTTGTCAAGACTGTTCCTGTACCTCCACCCCCCCCAGTGAGACAGACTGACATGAGATCTGGTCTGGACTGTTCCTGTCTTCACTATTATTCTACAATATAGAAAATAGTACAAATAAAAACCCTGGAATGAGTAGGTGTGTCCAAACGTTTGACTGTAGGTCAAAGGGGTGTGGATTGTAGTAGTCATTGGAGTTTCCCTTTTCGGGTTTCTAGACTTGTGTGGGTTATATCTTCTGGGGAAAGAAGAGACGTGTGGTGGAGTTGAGCCTGTATGACTGAAGCACTGAGCATGACAGAGTGCTGTAACAGGGTACATACACTGAGTGTATAAAACATTAAAGACACCTTCCTAATATTGAGTCCCCCCCCCTCCTTCTGTCCTAAAAAGAGCCTGAATTCGTCCGGGCATGGACTCTACAAGGTGTCGAAAGCATGTTGACTCCAATGCTTCCCACAGTTGTGTCAAGTTGGCTGAATGTCCTTTGGGTGGTGGATCATTCTTGATACCCACGGTAAACTGTTGAGAATGGGGGGGGGAAACAGCAGCGTTGCAGTTCTTGGCACAAACCAGTGCACCTGGCACCTACTACAATAACCCGTTCAAAGGCACTCAAATCTTTTGTCTTGCCAATTCACACTCTGAATGGCACACATACACAATCTACATCTCAGCTATCACAAGGCTTAAAAATCATTCTTTAACCCGTCTCCTTCCCTTCATCTACACTGATTGAAGTGGATTTAACAAGTGACGTCAATAAGGGATCATATCTTTCAGCTGGATAGTCTATATATGGAAGAGCAGGTGTCCTTAATGTTTTGAACACTCGGTGTAGGAGTTTATGTGAATGTGTGAAAGTGAGAGGTTTTGACTGATGGAAAAAACTAAGGCCACACCTTCACCATCATAACTTTCTCTCTCTCTCTCGCTCACCACACACACACACAACCACACACACACACACACACACCACACACACAACACACACACACACACACACACACACACACACACACACACACACACACACACACACACACACACACCACACACACACAGCTTTCGCAACATCTGTCTTTCATGTACCCATTTATTCTCCGCCCAAATCTTGTAAAACAACACATTGAAATCCTTAAACATGTTCCTGAGTATTTTCAGAAGACAAAAGGCGTGAAGCTGGTTCAACACAAACAGGCATTAGGCCCATGTCCACTTCATGTGGTCTCTGATATCAGATACAAGCACTACAGGCATTAGGCCATGTCCACTTCATGTGGTCTCAGATCAGATACAACCACTACAGGCATGGAAACAATTATCAGGAGGCCATGGTTTGACTTTTCTGAGTTTCCTTCAAATGGGATCCAGATCCCGAGCTCTAGGATGTGTCCCAAAGGAAGCCTATTCCTATATAGAGCACTCTGGGCCTATATAGAGCACTATGGGCCCTATATAGAGCACTATGGGCCCCATATAGAGCACTATGGCCCATATAGAGCACTATGGGCCCATTATAGAGCACTAATGGGCCCTATATAGAGCACTATGGGCCTATTAGAGCACTATGGGCCCTATATAGAGCACTATGGGCCCTATATAGAGCACTATGGGCCCTATAAGACACTATGGCCTGGTCAAAAGCACTATAAAGGAAATAGGATGCCATTTGGGACGCACTTCTGACTAGTCAAATGGGGATCTGAACTGATCCTTATAATATCCCTTTATTTCTTAGTGTGAAACCAACAAATGACACAGCTAGGAAATGATGCAGCACTTAACTTTCTGTCTCCAGGCACGCTAGGCTATACAGGGAGACAAGGGAGTTATCCTCAGAAACTAGGCTGCTCATTTCACTGCCTTTACCAAAATGTTAAGTGGAAACAACAAGCCACAGGAACACAGGATCTGGCTTGTCAAGAGTTACTGTTGTTTGATGACACTAACTGTAAACAATGTCTTTCACCGCAACTAATGACCACATGACCGCCGGGAACGAAAACCATAGAATTTATGTGTCGGAAACTTGTGGTTTGAGAAAAAAAAGGAAATATACCTATACTAGACGTATTAATTTAGACTGATGGAAGTGGTGGTTTATAAACACCTAGACTGGTAGAAGTGGTGGTTTATAAACACTAGACTGATAGAAGTGGTGGTTTATAAACACCTAGACTGGATAGAAGTGGTGGTTTTAAACACCTAGACTGATAGAAGTGTGGTTTATAAACACCTAGACTGATAGAAGTGGTGGTTTATAAACACTAGACTGATAGAAGTGGTGGTTTATAAACACCTAGACTGATAGAAGTGGTGGTTTATAAACACCTAGACTGGATAGAAGTGGTGGTTTATAAACACCTAGACTGATAGAAGTGGTGGTTTATAAACACCTAGACTGATAGAAGTGGTGGTTTTATAACACCTAGACTGGATAGAAGTGGTGGTTTATAAACACCTAGACTGGATAGAAGTGGTGGTTTATAAACACCTAGACTGGTAGAAGTGGTGGTTTAATAAACACCTAGACTGATAGAAGTGGTGGTTTATAACACCTAGACTGGTAGAAGTGTGGTTTATAAACACCTGACTGGGTAGAAGTGGTGGTTTATAAACACCTAGACTGGGTAGAAGTGTGGTTTATAAACACCTAGACTGATAGAAGTGGTGGTTTATAAACACCTAGACTGGATAGAAGTGGTGGTTTATAAACACCTAGACTGATAGAAGTGGTGGTTATAAACACTAGACTGGAATGGATGGATTTGTGTGATTAAACACCTAGACTGATGAAGTGGTGGTTTATAAACACCTAGACTGGATAGAAGTGGTGGTTTATAAACACCTAGACTGGATAGAAGTGGTGGTTTATAAACACCTAGACTGATAGAAGTGTGGTTTATAAAACCTAGACTGGTAGAAGTGGTGGTTTATAAACACCAGACTGATAGAAGTGGTGGTTTAAACACCTAGACTGATAGAAGTGGTGGTTTATAAACACCTAGACTGATAGAAGTGGTGGTTTATAAACACCTAGACTGGATAGAAGTGGTGGTTTTATACACCTAGACTGATAGAAGTGGTGGTTTATAACACCTAGACTGGTAGAAGTGTGGTTTATAACACCTAGACTGGTAGAAGTGATGGTTTATAAACACCTAGACTGATAGAGTGGTGGTTTATAAACACCTAGACTGATAGAAGTGGTGGTTTATAAACACCTAGACTGATAGAAGTGGTGGTTTATAAACACCTAGACTGATAGAAGTGGTGGTTTATAAACACCTAGACTGATAGAAGTGATGGTTTATAAAACCTAGACTGGTAGATGGGGTTTATAACACCTAGACTGATAGAAGTGGGTGTTTTATAAACCTAGACTGTAGAAGTGGTGGTTTATAAACACCTAGACTGATAGAAGTGGTGGTTTATAAACACCTAGACTGGTAGAAGTGGTGGTTTAAAACACCTAGACTGGATAGAAGTGGTGGTTTATAAACACCTTAGCACTAAAGTTAAAACTTTTCTTCATACATGTCAGTTGGATCAAAAGTGGGCCTTTTAAATGCAATAACAAATCTCATATGCGATAATAGGTATATAATATATAGATAGGTATATAGATATAGATATATAATATATATGTGACGACTGCACTGATTGTGAAAAGAAATGTGCCTACGCGCTGAGACTGATCTGCCTCATGCTAACCAGCAGGAAACAATGACACAGCTAAATACCAATACATTGAAAATGTGTCCTATGTTTTCATCGATTGTACATTGTAGCGGCTGAATTCTGATGGTTGTCACTTAAAAAGGAAAAGCATCAATCAGAAAATGTGCCGATGGCACAGCGATGCGTGTTCTCCGCATCTTATATATGGTCCTTTCCTGTGATTAAACAACGATACAAATACATCTGCAAAAGCCTAATAATCGGCCGATAACGTCGGTCATACTCTAATTATATGGCTGTACTGCGATCATTATGGTCATAATCCCTGTCATAAAGCCTGGGTGTGAACTCCTACAGATAACACCTTGGAGGAAAGGAAGTGCAGGCTCAACACACACCCCCCCAAGGCGCCCGTCTAACCCTCCCCCAAAACACACATCAGATTGTGCAACAATTACAGAGATAGCAGCAAATAGCCCTGGAGAGTGGAGACCTGTCAAACACTTACAATCTAAGACCGACTTATCTCCATCTTTTCTTCCTGCATCCCCAGCCCCTGATCACCCGTTAGAGGCAAAGCACATAGGGTGCCATTTTGGATGTAGCCTATTACCTAGATATGCTTTAATTCTGACCAAAGCCCTGTGGGCCTGGTTAACAGTAGTGCCCTACATAGGGAACAGGGTACCATTTGAGAACCAAACACACTGCCTGTAAGGAGGTTCAGAGAACATCTGAAAATATCTGGAATGCCAGGCAGGCAGCTGCCGCTATGGGGGGGGTTCACTCTGCCGTCCGCGGGCTATGGGGGGGGGGGGGTCACTCTGCCGTCCGTGGGCTATGGGGGGGGGGGGGTCACTCTGCCGTCCGCGGGCTATGGGGGGGGGGGGGGGGTCACTCTGCCGTCCGCGGCTATGGGGGGGGGGGGGTCACTCTGCCGTCCGCGGGCTATGGGGGGGGTCACTCTGCCGTCCGCGGCTATGGGGGGGGGCACTCTGCGTCCGCGAGCTTGGGGGGGGGGGGTCCACTGCCATCCGCGGGGGGGGGTCACTCTGCGGGAGGGAGGGAGATTAGCAGTACAGGTGGGGTAATGTTACTGTGTAGGAGTGTTTGTTTCTGTAACAGACTATGGCGTTGCCACATACCATTTGGTGTGAACATATCAAAGTCACTCAGCAGTCAAAACCCAGGCTTGCTGTTAAATTTAACACCGTTAGTGGACAAAGACAATAGGCTAAATCAGCGAGGAAGAACTTCAGCAAAACCAAATGGAAGGAAATAGGAAATCCTGGTGGAAGCCATGCGGCATCCTACCGTACTTGTACAGTCCCTGTGAGGGCTGCAGACGTGCTGTGCAGAGTGTACACACACACACACACCAAACAGAGCCTCTCTCTCCTACTGAAGCCCTAAAATAAAGAGCTTGGAGCACTGCGTCTCCCTCCTGACAGTAAACACCAAGTTGAAGATGGTCACATAACCACACACACTGGCTGAAACACACACACACAACACACTGGCTGAAACACACACACACACACACACACACACCACACACACAACACACACACACACACTGGCTAAAACACACACACCACACGCACGCACATATACACTAGCCAAATATAGATGCATGTGCTTACCTGGTAGGATAGAAACAGCAGCGTCAACGACAGCAACAGCACATGGAAGACAGAAAACACTTTGTTAGTGTTGGAACCAATAAATCAACAGGTTTTTACCTTCACTTTTTAGATCGGTCATCATTCTCAGTGGCATCGGCTCACAGCCACAGCCCACAGCCACAGCTCACAGCCCACAGCTCACAGCCACAGCTCACAGCCTCAGCTCACAGCCCTCAGCTCACAGCCCTCAGCTCACAGCCCTCAGCTCACAGCCCTCAGCTCACAGCCCTCAGCTCACAGCCCACAGCTCACAGCCACAGCTCACAGCCCACAGCTCGGGTAGCTTCACAGTTAAAGCAAAGTTGAAAATAACGAAACCCTACGCAGTCCTTCTCAAAAGGAGATAAACACAGTCATAACTCACTTAAGTGATGGACATGAAAGATGATATCTTTACTTCTCTCTCTACTGTGGGGCACCTGGGAGGATGTGATCTGTCCCAATGAGCACCTGATCACCTCTATGTAACCCTGGGAACACAACACCTGGATCTAATCAACTGGTTCACATGTGTGTGAGAGATTAAGGGGGTAAAGGGAGCGTTCAAAGGATTTACTTTTAACTACAGGGATATGAATATATTACACATGACACAGAGAGAGAGAGAGAGCCAGAGACACAGAGAGAGAGCCAGAGACACAGAGAGAGAGCCAGAGACACAGAGAGAGAGCCAGAGACACAGAGAGAGAGCCAGAGACACAGAGAGAGAGCAGAGACACAGAAGAGAGCCAGAGACCAGAGAGAGCCAGAGACACAGAGAGAGCCAGAGACACAGAGAGAGCCAGAGAGCCAGAGAAACAGAGAGCCAGAGAAACAAGAGAGCCAGAGACACAGCGAGCCAGAGACACAGAGAGCCAGAGAACACGAGAGAGAGAAACACGAGAGAGAGAGAAAACAGAGACCAGAGACCAGAGACACAGAGAGCAGAGAGCCAGAGAGCCAGAGAGCAGAGACACAGAGAGAGAGAGAGAGAGAGAGAGAGAGAGAGAGAGAGAGAGAGAGAGAGAAACAGGGAGAAAGAAGTTAGTCGTTTGAAACAAAAGAGAGACCCGCTCCGCTAACATTTTGATAATGAAAGATAAAGGAAGAATGGAGATCATTCCGGGACATAATAATACTATAGTCAGACAGATACAGTGTGYYGAGTAATAAACGCCTTGGGCGGATCTCTTACACTGACTCAATGATTCACTGTTTAACATCCATTCTTTAGGAAACCTGTACAATTATCATACAGTACCATCTGAGAGCAATAATCTCTGAGACTGTTTATACAATGGATATMACAGCAGATAGCTGCACCACCACGCAGAGTGTGTGCCTATTGAGTAGCAGAGTAGAGATGTCAAACCTGTTAACAGGGAGGATTACTTTCTACTTTGTATTGACTTCAGAGCCAATTGCACACACACCTACCTAACTGCTGGTGACCTTTGACTTCTATGTTGCKCTGTATTGGTGTTCTATACAGCATGCATTGAATTRCGAATTGTCACAAAACAGTCACACACTTGGTGCGTGGGTTGAGAAGGGGTGAGGAAGGGAGAGGAGGGGTGAGGAGGGGWGRGGCCACACCACATGTTATTATAACAACGGGTGGCAACACACAGTGTGATCAGCTCAGCAACATAGTTTCCAAGTGACAGTCAGTCAGTAAATCTGAGGCACATGTCAGAGAGGGGACAATTTCATAAACAAGAGTTGGCATGGTGGAATCTAGTCTAAATGGATTCCAGCGGGGAGCCTCTTCCAACTAAGCACAGACCAGAGACAGTATCTGTCAGTTTGACTGGGACAGTGCACGTAAAAACATTTCAGTTTACGCATCAATGTACAGTGCATTCAGAAAGTATTCAGACCCCTTGATTTTTTACATATTTTTTTTACGTTACAGCATTATTCTAAAATTAATTAAAATGTTTTTTTCCCCCCACACACACGCACACACACACAACCCCATAATGACAACGCAAAAACAGGTTAAAATAAGGTGAAATATTACACTTTACTCAGTACTTTGTAGAAGCACCTTTGGCAGCGATTACAGCCTTGAGTTTAGATGAGAGATTCATTAAACTTGTTTTTTCAACCACTCCACAAATTTTTGTTAAACTATTTTGGGCAAGTTGGTTAGGACATCTACTTTGTGCATGACACAAGTAATTTTTCAACAATTGTTTTACAGACAGATTATTTCACTATTAATTCACTGTATCACAATTTCCAGTGGGTCAGAAGTTTACATACTAAGTTGACTGTGCCTTTAAACAGCTTGGAAAATTACAGAAAATTGTGTCATGGCTTTAGAAGCTTTTGATAGGCTAATCGAATTGATCACAAGTGTATCCGGATACCTGACTACTCAGTAAAGAATCAGCAAGCAACCATGGGACCACCAGGCCGTCATACCGCGTCAGGAAAGGAGACGTGTTTCGTCTCCTAGAGATGAACGTACTTTGGCGTGAAAAATGCTAATCAATCCCAGAACAACAGCAAAGGACCTTTTGAGATGCTGGAGGAAACAGTACAAAAGTATCTATAATCCACAGTAAAACAAGTCCTATATTCGACATAATCTGAAAGGCCCGCTCACGCAAGGAAGAAGCCACTGCTCACAACCTCCATTAAAAAAAGCCAGACAGACTTTGCAACTGTACATGGGACAAAGATTACTTGAAATCTTGATCTCTTAGAGATACAATGTCCTCTGCTGATGAAACAAAAAAATAAAACTGTTAGGCATAATGACCATCGTTATGTTTGGAGGAAAAAGGGGGAGGTTGCAAGCTGAAAGAACACCATTCCAACGCGTGAAGCACGGGGGTGGCAGCATCATGTTGTGGGGTGCTTTGCTGCAGGAGGGACTTGGTGCACTTCAACAAAATAGATGGCATCATGAGGATGGAAAATTATGTGGATATATTGAAGCAACATCTCAAGACATCAGTCAGGAAGTTAAAGCTTGGCGGCAAATGGACAATGACCCCAAGCATCTTCCAAAGTTGTGGCAAAATGGTTTAAGGACAACAAAGTCAAGGTATTGGAGTGGCCATCACAAAGCCCTGACCTCAATCCATAGAAACATTTGTGGGCAGAACTGTAAAAGCGTGTGTGAGCAAGGAGGCCTACAAACCTGACTCACTTACACCAGCTCTGTCAGGAGGAATGGGCCAAAATTCAACCCAACTTATTGTGGGAAGCTTGGGAAGGCAACTGAAACATTTGATCCAAGTTAAACATTTAAAGGCAATGCTACCAAATACTAATTGGTGTGTGTGTAAACTTCTGACCCACTGGGAATGTGATGAAACAAATAAAAGCTGAAATGAATTATTCTCTCTACTATTATTCTGACATTTCAATTCTTAAATAAAGTGTTGATCCTAACTGACCTAAACAGGGAATTTTTACTAGGATTACATGTCAGGAATTGTGAAAAATGAGTTTACATACACCTTAGCCAAATACATTTAAACTTCCGACTTCAACTGTATATATCACACACACACACACAGTGCCTTTGGAAAGTTTTCAGACCCTTGACTTTTCCACATTTTGTTGATTGACAGCCTTATTCTAAAATGGATTACATTCTCAGCAATCTACACACAATACCCCATAATGACACAGGGAATATTTTATTTAAAAAAAAAAAATTTGGGGGGAAATGTATAAAATAAAAAACTTACACGTAAGTATTCAGACCCTTTGCTATGAGCGTGAAATTGTGCTCCGGTGCATTCTGTTTCCATTGATCATCCTTGATATGATTCAACAACTTGATGGAGTCCACCTGTCCAATCAATTGAATTCACAACTGATTTGGAAAGGCAAACCACCCTGTCTATATAAAGGTCCCACAGTTGACAGTGCAATGTCAGAGCAAAAACCAAGCCATGAGGTCGAAGGAATTGTCTGTAGAGCTCTGTGACAGGATTGTGTGAAGGCACAGATCTAGTGAATGGTACAAAAAATGTCTGCAGGTCCCCAAGAACACAGTGGCCTCCATCATTCTTAAATGGAAGATGTTGGAACCACCAAGATTCTTCTTAAATTTGGCGCCGGCCAAACTGAACAATCAGGAGAGAAGGGCCTTGGTCACGGAGGTAACCTAGAACCGGTGGTCACTCTAGCAGAGCTCCAGAGTTCCTCTGTGGAGATGGGAGAACCTTCCACAAGAACAACCATCTCTGCAGAACTCCACCAATCAGGCCTTTATGGTAGAGTGGCCAGATGGAAGCCCCTCTCAGTAAAAGCACATGACAGCCCGCTTGGAGTTTGCCAAAAGGCACCTAAGGTCTCTGACCATGAGAAACAAGATTCTCTGGTCTGATGAAACCAATATTGAACTCATCGGCCTGAATGCCAAGCGCACGTCGGAGAAACCCGGCACCATCCCTACGGTGAAGCATGGTGGTGGCAACATCATGCTGTGGGGATGTTTTTCAGCGGCAGGGACAGGGAGACTAGTCAGGAACGAAGCAAAGGACAAAGATCCTTGATGAAAACTGTCCTCCAGAGCGCTCAGGACCTCCGACTGGGGTAAAGGTTCCACTTCCAACAGGACAATGACCCTAAGCACACAGCCAAGAACACAGGAGTGGCTGAATGCTTTCGAATACACTGTAATATCGTAGCTATGCAGGCCCTGGTCAAAGCAATGCACTACATAAGAAATGGATGCCATTTCGGACACATTAGTCTTCACAATACATCTGAACCATCCAGACGTGCTGCTGGCAGAGACTACTAGAGACTACTCAGAGACTACTCAGAGACTACTCAGAGACTACTCAGAGCTCTCAGACCAGGCCAGAGAAGATTCTATCGGCTCCTTCAGTTGGGTCCACTGAGGGCTGCATCTGGTTTTAGCATGGGGGCCTGCCTGGCCTGTCTGTTATTATCTGGCAGCTAGGGTCGCTCCAGTTACACACCCCATTTTACAGTGCTGGGCTGAAGGTAAATAAAGGAGGTATACTCTTGAACTCTCTCTAGGCTGTAACTTGTTTGACTCGTTGCGGACACTGCTTTTAAACAGACTTTCCCTTTGTGTGCCCATATAACAATCAACGTTCTAAATAGCCTAACCCAGCTTTTAGAAAACATCAGATTTCTTCATAGATTGTGTCCTGCTGCGTTAGGGTTTCGTCTTGGGCCAAGTGGGTACTAGTCTGAACTTTCATTTGAACTTTTATTTATAAAGCAAGGCTTTATTTAAATAGATTGAGCCTAGCAAAACAAATCATCCCCCCAAATTCCAACCACATGGATCAGTGCACGTGCTCTACACAGTGACCTTAAGGTCCTAAACCTGAAGAAAACCCTCCCTCCTCATACTCGTCTTCTACTCATTCTGCCCAACACGACTCTTGCTTTCTTCATTTCACTCTCCTCTCTCTCTTCTCTCTCTTCCTCTTTCTCTCTCTTCCCTCTTTCTCTTTCTGTGTTTTCTTGAACCCTTGTAAACCCCTGACAGTGAGTCTGATGTAATCTGTGTGTTGCTGCAGGCACACTGGGGCAGTGAACAGGGCTAACACTGTTTATTTGTTATTCAGCGTCTGTAAAAGAGGCTGTATGCTACAGTATGTGTTCACTAGTGGGCTTATAGGACTATCTGGTCCACTGTAACAACAGTGGTTCCCAACCTGTTACTGTACCACCAGCTAAATGTTGCTTCGCCCGCAGTAACCCCCTCATGTGGATGTTACCAGTAGACTATGGTGTCATGAGTCTTCTCAAGTACCCCTGGTGGATAAGTCCAAGTGCCCCCAGGGTCCTAGTAGCCTGGTTGGGAATCACTGCTGTATCACAGGATGGGTCATGGAGTGTTCCTCGTCTCTCACCTTTTCCATGGAAAGGCACACACCTGTCTATATAAGGTCCCACAGTTGACAGTGCATGTCAGAGCAAAAACCAAGCCATGTGGTTGAAAGGAATTGTCCATAAAGGCTCCGAGAGACTGGATTGCGTCATTCCAAAACATTTCTGCAGCATTGAAAAGCCCCAAAGAACACAGTGGCCTCCATCATTCTTAAATGGAAAGAAGTTTGGAACCACAAGAGACTCTTCCTAGAGCTGGCTGCCGGCCAAACTAAGCAATCTGGGGAGAAGGGTCTTGGTCAGGGAGGTGACCAAGAACGCAATGGTCACTCTGACAGAGCTCCAGAGTTCTTCTGTGGAGATGGGAGAACCTTCCAGAAGGACAACCATCTCTACAGACACTCCATCAATCAGCCCTTTATGGTAGTGGCCAGACGGAAGCCACTCCTCAGTAAAAGGCACATGACAGCCGCTTGGAGTTTACAAAAGGCACCGTAAAGACTATCAGACCACGAGAAACAAGATTCTCTGGTCTGATGAAACCAAGATTGAAATCTTTGGCCTGAATGCCAGCGTCACGTCTGGAGGAAACCTGGCACCATCCCTACGGTGAAGCACGGTGGTGGCAGCATCATGCTGTGGGGATGTCTTTCAGCAGCAGAGACTGGGAGACTAACAAGATCGAGGGAAAGATGAACTGAGCAAGTACAGAGGGATCCTTGATGAAAACCTGCTCCAGAGCACTCAGGACCTCAGACGGGGTGAAGGTTCACTTTCCAACAGGACACGAACCTAAGCACGAAGCCAAGAGAACGCAGGAGTGGCTTCTGGACAGGTCTCTGAATGTCCTTGAGTGGCCCAGCCAGGGCCCAGACTTGTACCCGATCGAACATCTCTGGAGAGACCTGAAAATAGCTGTGCAGCGAAGCTCCCTATCCAACCTGACAGAGCTTGAGAGGATCTGCAGAGAAGAATGCGAGAAACTCCCCAAATACAGGTGTGCCAAACTTGTAGCGTCATACCCAAGAAGTCTCTTACCAAGG
>NW_019945019.1:0-10847 GCF_002910315.2 Salvelinus sp. IW2-2015
CCCGTCTCTCTTCTTCCTCGTGTAACCCGTCAGATGTGCCAAGAAGTGTTTCCAGTATCAGAGGATGTTTGAAAATCCGGCACCTGAAGTGTCCAGCGAACTAAGAGACACCTGTTAAACCCACTGTGGTAAAGGTTAACGACACCGTTCGCTGAAGAACATGTCAGAACACACACAGTAGGACACAACACGCACACCAAACACACACATACACACACAAGCACAGGTAGGACACACACACACACACCACATACACATGCACGGCACACACACACACAGGTAGACAGAGAGACGTACCCCCTCACTAAACCCCTTCAGCCCCCCACTAACCTCACTAACTCCAGCCCCCTCACTAACCCTCAGCGCCGCCACTACCCTCACAAAATACCCCTACTAACCGCTCACCCACCCCTCTACCCTGCACCCAACCCCTCACTAACCCTACACCCTCACTAACCCCCAGTAACCCTCACTCACCCACTAACCCCCACCCTCACTAAACCCTCCACAAACCCACACCTCAGCCCCTCACTAAACTCCTACCCTCACCCCCTACAACCTACAACCCACTAACAGCCACCTCACCCCTCACAACTCAGCCCTCACTACAACCACCCTCAGTAACCACCCACCCCACTCACCTCACTTAACCCCCACCCCCCTACCCCATCAACCTACCCACCCCTCACTAAACCCCTCAGCCCACCCTCACTAACCCCACCTCCTAAACCACCACCAACCCTCCCTCAACCCAACCACCCTCCTAACCACCACTCCACCCAGTGCTGCTCCTCTCCCATTCCTCTTCCCATCTCTTTCCTCCCTCCATCCTCCGTCTCGTAATCCAGTCCCCTTCCTCCCTCTAGAGTGGCGTCCCTACAGTGTTCCTCTGTGCAAGGCTTCACCAGCGCTGCCTCTCGAGATCCACATGAAGAAGATCCACCGGTGTGACCCTGCAGTACGCCTATAAGGAGAGACGCAACAAACTCTACGTCTGTGAGGAGGTGGCCACACCGCCCCCTTCCCAGGATGCACTGCTCGAACACTACCACCCCTCCACCCCAACTCCCCTTCCTGAGGGCGAAGGGGGGAGAGGGGCAGGGGGTGAGGGGGGTGAGAGTCAATGCTGGGTCCGCTTTTCGAACAGTCGAGTATATGATGAATGCTACAGGATCAGGGGGCAAGTACGAGGGAGGGATAGGAGGTGGCGGGGTTTGGCACAGGATAACGGTTCGTGTTATTGACCAAAACAGCCAACAGGGTGCATATTCATTAGGCGAAGTAATGTATGTATGACAATTTAACCGTTTTCCTATTGGACAGATGCAAGTTTCTCTCCTCTGTTTTCAGTCATTTACTTCCGTTTGGTGGCCTAATGAACACGACCAAGGTTTAAATGTTAAAACGTTAAGGGAAATCTAACGTTTAGTGGCAAATGTGAGATTAGGATTGAGATGATGTTCTAGTTTGTTATTGGTCTTAATCGTAACACTCCTCTCTGTACAAAGAGACAAATATATAAAATATATATATATTATGCAAGTAAAGGGTTTAATATATTATTGTTATAAATTGAATATATGTGTATTATTATTGAATTTGATTGACTAAAAAAGAGACAATGTTTGGTTTTGAGGGGTTTAGGAAATCTTTGCACAGACTACATTACCCTATACTACTGTACGGGGCTGTAAGCACATTACCTATACTACTGGTATGGTGGCTGTAACTACATTACCCTATTATATGTACGGGGCTGTAACTACATTACCCTGTACACTGTAGGCTACCTTAACGGGGCTGACAATAACGTAATGTCTTACTCTACCCTATACTACTTGATCGGTAGTGGTAACTACATTACCCCTATCACTACTGTAAGGGCTGTAACTACATTAACCCTATTATACTTGTACGGGGCTGAACTACATTACCCTAGACTACTGTACGGCTGATGTAACTACATTACCTAGTACTACTGAGCGGGCTGTAACTAACATTACCCTATACTACTGTAGGTGCTAGTAACTACATTACCCTATCCTACTGTACGGGGCTGTTAACTACATTCCCTATACTACTGTACGGGGCTGGAACTCATTACCCTATACTACTGTATAGGGCTGGACACTCATTACCCATACTTACTGTACGGTGCTGTAACTACATTACCCATATACTACTGTACGGGGCTGATGTAAACTACATTACCCTATCTACTGTACGGTGTTGTAACAGTACATTCTACCCTATACTACTGTAAGGGATGTAACTACATAGCCCTATACTACTTACGGGCGTAAACTACCGATATACTACTGTACGGTGCTAGTAACTACATTACCCTTATACTACTGTACAGGATGTAACTAACCGTACGTGCTGAACTACATTACCCTATACTACTGTACTGGTGTGTAACTACATTACCCATACTACTGTACGGTGCGATGTAACTACATTACCCTATCTACTGTAACGTGCGTAACTAATTAACCCTATACTAACTGTAAACGGTGATGTACTACATTACGCTATACTTACTGTACGGTGTGTAACTAAAAACCACAAATCCAAACTACCCTATACTACTGTAAGGGTGATGTAACTACATTATACCCTATAACTACTGTACGACTGTAACTACATTACCCTATACTACTGTAATCGGATGGTAACTACATTACCCTATACTACTGTAAGGTACTGTAACTAACATTACCCTATACTACTGTACGGGCTGTAACTACATTACCCTATACACTGAAGACTGTTAAACAACACTACTGTGGTGCTGTAACTTACATTACCCTATACTACTGTACGGTATTGTAACTACATTACCCGTATTACTACTGTAGTGATTGAACTACTATACTTACACGTATGAACTACACCTTTATACTGTACTTGACACATACTAAGTCGTGATGATAAGCTACATTACCCTATACTACTGTACGTCCTGTAACTACATTACCCTATACTACTGTAGGTGATGTACTACATACCCTATACTACTGTACGGGTACTACATTACCCTATACTACTGTACGGGGCTGTACTACATTACCCTATACTACTGTAAGTGATGAACTACATTACCCTATACTACTGTACGCTGTAACTACATTACCTATACTACTGTACGCTGTAACTACAGTACCCTATACTACTGTAAGGTGATGTAACTACATTACCCTATACTACTGTACGTGCTGTAGCTACATACCCTATACTACTGTAGGTATGTAATACATTACCCTATACTACTGTAAGTTTGTAATACATTACCCATACTTACTGTACGTACGTAACCACTACCCATACTACGTACGTGATGTAATACATTACCCTATACACTACTGCAAAGGTTGGGTCAATTCTTCCAATTCCATCCATCAGAATATTCCAATGCTTTTCATGAGCAACATTTGGAATTTGAATTTTGGTTTTGTTTTGAATAAATAATAACAAAATAATCATTCATTTAACTTGTATAGCACTTTTCATTACAGAAATAATCTCAAAACACATAAAAAGCTAAATAAACAAACAACACATTTTAAATAGAGATGGTGGAGAGACTGAATGTCTCTGTTTGACTTCAGATGAAAGTTGGGCAGTTGAGGCCCGTTTGGATTGTATGTTGTTCAACTCAGTACTGTCCTCTGTAGGTACTGGTTCCTCTGTAGTACGATGTCCTCTGTAGGTACTGCGGTCCTCTGTAGGTACTGGTCCTCCTGTAGTACTGACCTTAGTACTGACTCTCAGTACGGTCCTCTGTACGGGCGCAGTACTGGTCCTTCTATAGGTACGGTCTTCTATAGGTACTGGTCCATAGTACTGGTCTTCTAGTATTGGCATTATAGAGGTCCTTTCTATAGGTACTGTCCTCGCAGGTAACTGGTCCTCCGCAGGTTATGGTCCTCCGCAGTGTACTGGACCTCTATAGGTACTGGTCTCTGTAGGTACTCCTCTTAGGTTACTGGTCCTGTAGTACTGGTTCCTCTGAGTACCTTTCTTAGGTACTGGTCCTCTATAGTACTGGACCTCTGCAGTACTGGTCCTCTGTAGGTACTGGTCCTTGCTGTGGTCTCTAAGGTACTGGTCCTCTGATAGGTACTGGGTCCTCTGTCAGGTGACGGTCCTCTATAGGTTACTGTCCCTACCCAGTACTTAGTCCCGTCAAGTACTGGTCCTTCTATAGTACTGGTCCTCCTCACAGGTACTGGTCCTCTGTAGGTACTGGTCCTCTATAGGTACGTTTCTTCTATAGGTACTGGTCCATTCTATAGGTACTGCGTCCTTCTATAGGTACTGCGTCCTCCGCAGTACTGTCCTCCGGCAGTACTGGTCCTCCGCAGGTACTGACCGCTATAGGTAACTGGTCCTCTGTTGGTACTCCTCTGCTAGGTACTGCGTCCCTCTGTAGTACTCGTCCTCTGTAGGTACTGGTTCTCTATAGTTACTGGACCTCTTGTAGTACTGGACCTCTGTAGTACTGGTCCTCTGTAGTACTGTCCTCTGTAGTTATGGTCCTCTATAGGTACTGGTCCTTCTATAGTACTTGGCCTCCACAGGTTATGGTCCCCGTGGTTACTGGTCTCCATTGCCGAACATGTAGCACCCACCTGGGTGATCCACAGCTTCTGAAAGTGCAATTGAATTGACTGGAATAAAAAATGGAATTGATCCCAATCCTGTGTTGTATACTGTAAACTGCGTTTTAAAGACCGAGATTGTGAGACAAGTGCCAGTCATGTTACATTCATATCCAATAGGCTTGGAAGATATAACTTCTAGAAGAGTACTACTAGCTACTGGAAAAAGCACAGTGTAGTTTATTCGTTCCTTGCGTCCAACCTGTTTGTGCTGTGTAGCCAACTCTTCGTTGCATTTGACAATGACAACACAAACAATCTGCCAGCTCGATTTTACACTGATGCTCAGATTAGAAAACATTCCACTATAGCCACGGTACAAGACCTGTTTGTGCTGTGTAGTCAACTCCTGTTGCATTTGACAAGACAACACAAACAGATCTAGAACCAGGCTCGATTTTACACTGATGCTCAGATTAGAAAACATTCCACTATAGCCCGGTCCAAGACCTGTTTGTCCTGTGTAGCAAGCTCTTGTTGCATTTGACAAGACAACACAAGCAGATCTGGATCCAGGCTAAGATTGTTGTAGGTATAGTAAAGGATTTAGTCTGATTCCTGGGTTACAAAGAACTCCATTATATAACACTGTTTTGTTTTTCTATTTTTTTCTCTGTAAGTAGCGTTTGTTGTAGGTTTTCACGTCATGTTTGATGTGCTGTTTTCCTTTTTTTGTATGCGACATTGTTATTAGAGATTGGGAATCTGCATTTTTTTGTGTGTGTGTGTGTGTGTGTTTCTACTGTATAAGTGCCTGACTACTCATAAGCTAAAGAGAACCAAAAGGCTATCTGCTTTCTGCATTGCTGAGATCACGATGATAGTTTCTATCACTGTATAATAGTTTAAACAATGGAGAGAGAGAGAGAGAGAGAGACAGAGGTGTTTTCTATTGATGACAGGCATTTGAATGACGACTGTACTGTAGGTATTGTCAGGTCCGTCATTATTGACCCGCCTTGATAAAGATGAGCAAAATTATTCTGTACAAAATACTAATTCTGAACTATATTGCTCAACAAAATAGGGAAATGTATATATTTTTTTTTACCAATACAATTGCTCAGCGAAAGAGAACTCTATTTTCATGTCATCTGACCATAGCACCGCCTGGAGTTTGCACCGCCTGGTGTTTTGATAAACAGCATTGGCACTTGGATTGGAACCGGTGCTTTGGTCAGATGACATGTTAATAGAGCTTCTTGGCAACACACAACAGCGGTGGGTTTGGTGTTGAAAAACAGAAGCATATGCAGGAATGAACCTCTATACCTACTGTAAAATATGGTGGTGGATCTTTGATGTTATGGGGCTGTTTTGCTTCCACTGGTCATGGGGCCCTTGTTAAAGGTCACCGGCATCAGGAACTTTATCCAGTACCAGGACATTTTTTTTGTGTGCCAAAAACCTGATTTCTTCTGCCAGGAGGCTGACACAAGTGGATCTTCCAGCAAGATAATGACCCCCAGGACTAATCAAACATTTTACCCATACATCTAAATGCTGCAATGGTCACCTCAGTCTCTGGACTTTGGTTCTGTATGGAGGAATGGACTAAGATCCCTCCCAACGTGTTCTACAGTCTCATAAAACATTTTAGAAATAGGCTCAGTGATGTTATCGTCGCAAGGGGAGGGTGCTGGAACAGGGGGGCCCAGAACCCCAATCCTTTTTTTGTTGTTGATTTTTGTACGTATTTCTTGTTCAACAAAATCTAATTTTGTGAGCAATTGCATTGTTATAAAATAGTATAATTTCACCCTTTTTTTTTGTTTTTTTTGCATGAAATATATCTCAG
Source organism: Salvelinus sp. IW2-2015 (assembly GCF_002910315.2). Taxonomy (NCBI): domain Eukaryota; kingdom Metazoa; phylum Chordata; class Actinopteri; order Salmoniformes; family Salmonidae; genus Salvelinus; species Salvelinus sp. IW2-2015. Next base: position 6,463 of record NW_019945019.1, read on the forward strand.
TATTTATATTGTTTATTTATACAATATTTGTTGCTCATCTTTATCCAGGGTGCCAATAATTATGGACATGACTGTATCTGGGGTTTTGTTTTCAGTTTATCTTTTTTTTTTATGAGCATTTTATCACACTAAAATATAACTTGTTGTATCAAACTGTTCTATTTAGTTGTGTACTGTATAAAWAAAAAAACACTACTGCGTTTGTTTGTTTGTTTGTTGCTGTGGTTGTCTATGGCCAGTAAAACAGTGAGATTCGAAATGTTTCTTTCTTTCAAAGACTTTCCGTGTTGCAAAACTTGACTTGCTGTCGGTTAACGCCAAAAGATGGTTTTGCTGCTGTGGTGGGTTGTGGATGCTGTCTGTGTGTTCAGTCGGTGTTTTATATGACAATCATGGTGTCACTCATTACTCAATATTAAATCTATTTCCTGGAATGTATAAGGTATTGGCCTCCTGTGTATCTGTAGTTCAATCAGTTTAGTTTTGATTCTGTTTAAATGAATAGAAAATAAGAAAGCTGTTGGGGGATGTGTGTGTAGGGGGGGGGGGTGAGACAGATTACACAGACCCACAAAGATTTTGAAAACAGATCCAATGTTGATAAACTCCCATATCTATTGGGTGAAATACCACAGTGTGCCATCACAGCAGCAAGGTGTGTGACCTGTTGCCACAAGAAAAGGGCAACCAGTGAAGAACAAACACCATTGTAAATACAACCCATATTTATGTTTATTTATTTTCCCTTTTGTACTTTTTGTACCCTTTTGTACTAGTAGCCTAGTGGTTAGAGCGTTGGACTAGTAACGGAAAGATTGCTAGATCAAATCCCCGAGCTGACAGGGTAAAAATCTGTTGTTCTGCCCCTGAACAAGGCAGTTAACCCACTGTTCCCGGGTAGGCCGTCATTGAAATTAAGAATTTGTTCTTAACTGACTTGCCTAGTTAAATAAAATTTAAAAAATAACACCGTTAATAGACATAATATGACATGTCTATTAATTTGGAACTTTGGTGAGTGTAATGTTTAATGTTTATTTAACTTTTGTTTTATCTATTTCACTTTCTTTGGTGTAAACACGTTTCCCATGCTAATAAAGCCCTTTGAATTTAATTTAATTGAGACCTAGGGGAGCGAGATAGCGATGGGTGAGAGGGGAGAGAGAGAGAGAGAGAGGAAAGTAGGGTGAGAGAGAGAGGAAAGTAGGGTGGGAGTAGCGTCTGAGGCAGTAGATTCCAGTTGGTCGTTGTTTGGTCTTGTTGATGGAATCCAACGGAAAATCTCCTTCTGCGTTCTGTACTCGGAGGCGGTTCTCGGGCGTTAACGGTACACGGGAGCCTGATTTGGGAAAACAATTGCATTAAAAGGTCTATTTATCTGGAAATCTTTGGGCTACACATTTGTAGGCTAATATATAACAAACAATGGCAATTTTGAAAGTCACAAGCATGTTTACTGAGTTAACATTTCATAATACTGATTTGAAAACGACCACCTGTGCTTCACTTAAAGGTTAACAATTGGTTCTGCACGTAGGCTTCCTACCTCGCGTTTAAATAAAACTATATTTTGTGCATGTAGCTTCATTGTGCATTAGACTACATCGTTGACTTTCATCTTTCTTTACTTGATACAAGATACAGTTGTCACTTTTAAAGTTGTATTGTCGCCGACGGATGGCGCTAATACGCTGTCGGATCGTATCAAACGTTTTGCTCCTTGCATGTCACATGACCCTTTGACTCGGAAGGCGGCAGGTTGCGTGGTTGAAACAGAACCAACAAACTAAAGGTAATTTGTAATGCAACTATTAATAATATAAAAACAGATCTGACTTTACATTATGTGTATTCATCCAACGCGCTGTTTTAAATATTGGCAGAGCAGACAGTGACTGCAGATTGTTAGCCAGCTAACGTTAGCTTGCTAATCAACTTCAATGTGTAGCTACTGTAGCTAGTTTATCATCTAACAGCTGTTAAGTTATTGTGGCAGATGTACCGTTACTTTAATGTTCTTGTAGTTTAGTTGAGTAGACTTTAATAAACTTTATTTATAAAATATCGTCTTAAATGGAATGTTTTTTTTAATCGGCAGCAGCTGTTTTCTTCACAGCGTTTTGTATAACGTTAGCACATGCGCAAAACGTTTAGAAAACGGGAAAAGGTGTGCTGGGCGCGGAACAAATCAACAACAACARTCCGCATGTCTTTATCTCTCTCTCTCTCTCTCCCAGTACCATTAGCCATGTGGCTGGACTAGAGACACAGTGATGCCAGCTGTAGAGCATGTCCGCCTGGGTAGGAAGCGCACCTTGCCCCTGTGCCCAAACCCTCTCTTCCTCCAGTGGCTGTCAGAGCTACGGGACCAGGCGGCAGAGAAGGGACAGAAGACACAGTACGTTTATCAGAAGGTAAACAAACACACTCGGGCTATAATGACTTGCACTAGGTGTATCACAAGGTAACTCGCTACATAAGCTGCTGGGTCTGGAACAAAAGCCTTTATACCCCAGGACACTTTCTGCATGTCACTGGGGTCCCTCGGGGTGTGCAGGCTTTCGTTCCAGACCAGCGCGTAAACACCTGACTCATTGCTAACAAGATTATCATCCAGACCTTGACTAGTTGAATCAGGTGTGGTAGTACTGGGCTGGGAACAAAAGCCTGTGCTGAAGAACGCTATTAGCTAGCAAGACACGTTTTCTGTTGCATATCCCACACGTCTCCGTCTTACCAGGCTATCAGTTCATTGAAGTACCCCCTCTCCGTCTTACCAGGCTATCAGTTCATTGAAATACTCCCTCTCCGTTTTACCAGGCTATCAGTTCATTGAAGTACCCCCTCTCCGTCTTACCAGGCTATCAGTTCATTGAAGAGAGAGATCCCTCCGCTCCTGCCCTCGCCCCTCTCCCTTCGCTCGCTCTCCCCTACCTCCCTGTCCTCGCTCCTGTCCTCCCCTCCGCTCCTGTCCTTTCCCCCCTCGCTCCCTATCCTCTGCCCCTCGCTCCCTCTCCCCTAGCTCCCTGGTCCCTCGCTCCTGTTCCTCGCTCCCTGTCCTCTCCCCTCGCTCCTGTCCCTCTCCCCCTCGTCCCTGTCCCCGACCTCCTGTCCGCTGTCCCACGTCCCTGTCCCTCTCCCACGCGCTCGCCTGTCCTCTCCCCACTCACCCATGCGCTCTCCCCTACCCACTGCTTCCGCCCTGCTCCCTTCCTGCCCCCACAGCTCCTGTCCCCTCTCCCCACGCTCCCTTTGTCCCTCCTCCCATGCTCCCTGTGCTCTCCCCCACGCTCCCTGTTCCCTCTCCGCTCCCCTCTCCCTAGCCCCGTCCTCCTGCTCGTCCCTCGTCCCTCTCCTAGCTCCTTCTCCCCTCGTATCCCTGTCCCTTTCCCCTCGTTTTCCCTGTCCCTTCCCTCGCTCCCTGTCCCTCTCTCCTCGCTCCCTGTCCCCTCGCTCCCTGTGGCCTCTCTCATCCTTCATCTTCCCTCCTCTAAAAGCAGAAGGATCTGTGCACTCTGTGATTCCCAGTAATGTAAGTAAGATGCTGTTTTGTTTTCTCAGGCGTGTGACATTGATAGCCCCTCCCCCTGTTCCTCTCTCTAGTTCCTGGGGGTAAGGGCTTTATGTTAAACTGGAGCTACAGGCTGAGGCCCAGCATCTGTCTGACAAGTCCTTCTCTGTGGTGAGTCTGAAGCACATTCAGACAAACGTTTGCTACAACGTGACCTTGGTCTCTTTCATGCTAGCACAAACAATCAATGACTCTAACAACCCTCTTTTTTCCTGTCCTCTCTCCCCCTGTCCTCCTCCCCCTGTCCTCCTCCCTCCTGCCCTCCCTCTGTCCCCCTCCCCTGTCCCCTCCTCCCTCCTGTCCCCTCCTCCTGTCCCCTCCCCTCCCTGTCTCTCCCCCTGTTTCCCTGTCCCCCTGTCCTCCTCCCTGTCCTCCTCCCCTGTCCCCTCCTGTCCTCCTCCCCCCTGTCCCTCCCCCTGTCCCCTCCCTCCTGTCCTCCTCCCCCTGTCCCCCCCCCTGTCCCCCTCCCTCCTGTCCTCCTCCCCCTGTCCCTCCCTCCCTGTCCTCCTCCCCCAGTCTGTTCCCCCTCCCTTCCTGTCCCCCTCCCTCCCTGTCCTCCCCCTCCTGTCCCTCTCCCCCTGTCCCTCCCCTGTCCCTCCCCCCTGTCCCCTCCCCTGTCCCCCTCCCTCGTCCCCCTCCCCGCTGTCCCCTCCCCCCTGTCCTCCCCGTCCCCCCCCCGTCCCCCTCCCTCCTGTCCTCCTCCCCCCTGTCCCCCTCCTGTCCTCCTCCCTCCTCCTCCTCCCCCCTGTCCTCCTCCCCCCCTGTCCCCTCCCCCTGTCCTCTCATCCCTTCTCGTTGCTGTAGCCTGATCTCG